>NW_028294580.1:0-73447 GCF_964341445.2 Mesoplodon mirus
TTACTACAAGTCACGTGATTACTTCTAGACTCATCTAAGGTGCTGCAAATGGCATTGTGTCCTTTTTTCCCTTGGCGTCTCTTCTGCCTTAGCGGGGTCCATTTTCAACAATGTGATTCCCTGAGGGTTGTGGATTAGCTGACCTGGGCAGCCTTACCCTGACGGCCCGCCCTCCCCAGGTCTGCCTCGTTGAGGTCAATATAAACAGCGCTCCAGGCAGCAATAGCCCCTGAAGCTGTGCCTGACTCCATATTGTCTGCCCCGTCAGCAGTCTCGGGGCTGTGCTGGTGGGAGGGAGTGAGGGGCCACAGCATTGTGGGTGGCCTGGTGTGAGTGGGGTTCTGCTGGCCTTTCTGCAGGATTTGCCAGGCTGCCGCCTGTAAAGAAGAGGTTGTGTCACCCATACCTTCTCCTGGAATTTCTCTCCGGACAGAGGTGAGGAAGGAAAAAAGCAGTGGGGGCCGGGACAGGAGGGGTATCTCAGGCAGGGCAATGGAAAGCTTCTGGAAGAGCGCCCGGTGCCAGGACCACACTGGCTGGCCTGCAGGCACCAAGTTGGCCTGCGTGCTGTCACTGGTGTGGCTCCACGGTCCTTCCTCTAGGCTTTCAAGCCCTTGTACATATTCAGGTGTTTTACCTGGAAAGGGTGGGAACAGTTCAGCAGCAGCTGGCCTGGGGCTCAGCTCACGTTTACTCACAGATGCCTCGGCACGGTCCCCCAGCTTTGCAATGAGGACGCTCCTTGCGTGGGGGGTGGGTTGCTGGCTGTATGGGAGATGGTTCCCCACCTCTGACCAATTTCAGAATTGTTTACCGCTGGAGCAAGTAACCTGATAGGGTTTTTCCTCTGTATAACTCGTGGGTTCAGGTTTTTTTCTTTTATGGTTCAAGTTAGATTTTATTCCTCTTTTATGTATTTATAGATATAAGCATGGAAATAATTCATTCGTATAAATACATCTGTGTGACGGGAAGAACTTTTTTCTGTTTTATTTTTAAATTTTATTTTTTTAAATTTTGAAATTTAATTTTATTTATTTTTTTATACAGCACGTTATTATTAGTTATGTATTTTATGCATATACATGTATACAGGTCAATCCCAAACTCCCAACTCATCCCACCACCACCACCCCATGGCTTCCCACACTTGGTGTCCATACGTTTGTTCTCTACCTCTGTGTCTCTATTTCTTCCCTGCAAACCAGTTCATCTGTACCATTTTTAGGCTCCACATATATGCATTAATATACAATATTTGTTTTCCTCTTTCTGACTTACTTCTTTCTGTATGACAGTCTCTCGATCCATCGATGTCTCTACAAATGACCCAGTTTCATTCCTTTTTATGGCCGAGTAATATTCCATTTTATATATGTACCACATCTGTATCCATTCATCTGTCTGTGGGCATTTAGGTTGCTTCCATTACCTGGCTATTGTAAATAGTGCTGCAACGAACATTGTGGTGAATGTGCCTTTTTGAAATACGGTTTTCTCTGGGTATATGCCCAGAAGTGGGATTGCTGGATCAGATGGTAATTCTATTTCTAATTTTTTTAAGGAAACTCCATACTGTTCTCCATAGTGACTGTATCAATTTACATTCCCACCAATAGTGGAAGAGGGCTCCTTTTGTCCACACCCGCCCCAGAATTGGTTGTCTGTAGATTTTCTGATGATGCCGATTCTAACAGGTGTGAGGTGATACCTCATTGTAGTTTTGATTTGCATTTCTCTAATAATTAGTGCTGTTGAGCAGCTTTTCATGTGCGTCTTGGCCATCTCTGTGTCTCCTTTGAAGAAACGTCTCTTTAGATCTTCTGCCCATTTGTTTTGGGTTGTTTGTTTTTTTAATATTAAGCTGCATGAGCTGTTTATATAGATTGGAGATTAAACCTCTGTCCATTGATTCGTTTGCAACGATTTTCACCCATTCTGAGGGATGCCTTTTTCCATTCCCGTGTTTTTTAACAAAAAAGGAAAGAAAGGAAAAGAAGCAGAACACTAATGTGCGTAAAATATGCCTTTTGAAACGGTCGTTTTGAAATATGGACGTCCTTTGAATTTTTTGGTCGATATGTGACCCCAGGATTTGTTTTCAGGGCAGGTGTCATTTACAGGCCTGCAATGATTTTGAATATCAACTGACCATTAGCGTTGGGATTAAAGCTGCTGTTGTGTGAAACGGCCACCAGGTGGCAGCAGTTCACCCTTACCAAATCTGGTTACTAGGGCAAGAGAACCTCAGTGGAAGTGGTGTTCTAGATTGGAGTTTAGAATGGAATGTGCCAGGAGAAAGCCCCTCACGTTTGTCTCACTACTTCTTGTTCGTGTTTTTAATTTAATTTTTTATTTCTTATTACAGCAAGTTTGATTACAATGTTTGGCTTGTTGTAGATGTGGAAGATGTGGTTCTTTTACACGTATACAGATGTCTGTTCTTCCTGGGATCCTTTTCCCATGTACGTTATGACAGAATGTTGAGTAGTCCTCTCTTGGTATTCTGTAGGTCTTTGGTGATTATATATGTCACCTGTGTTTGTATATGTCTGTTAACCCCGATATCGTAATGAAACCAATCCTCACACCTTTCCATTGGTGAACCATAAGTTTGTTTAATGAATCTGTGATTGCCCTTCTCCGTGGAAATATCTGCCCTGGTATCCATTTTTAGGTAACACCTATAAGTGATATGATATGATATGTGTCTTTCACTTTCTGACTTACTACAAGTCACGTGATTACTTCTAGACTCATCTAAGGTGCTGCAAATGGCATTGTGTCCTTTTTTCCCTTGGCGTCTCTTCTGCCTTAGCGGGGTCCATTTTCAACAATGTGATTCCCTGAGGGTTGTGGATTAGCTGACCTGGGCAGCCTTACCCTGACGGCCCGCCCTCCCCAGGTCTGCCTCGTTGAGGTCAATATAAACAGCGCTCCAGGCAGCAATAGCCCCTGAAGCTGTGCCTGACTCCATATTGTCTGCCCCGTCAGCAGTCTCGGGGCTGTGCTGGTGGGAGGGAGTGAGGGGCCACAGCATTGTGGGTGGCCTGGTGTGAGTGGGGTTCTGCTGGCCTTTCTGCAGGATTTGCCAGGCTGCCGCCTGTAAAGAAGAGGTTGTGTCACCCATACCTTCTCCTGGAATTTCTCTCCGGACAGAGGTGAGGAAGGAAAAAAGCAGTGGGGGCCGGGACAGGAGGGGTATCTCAGGCAGGGCAATGGAAAGCTTCTGGAAGAGCGCCCGGTGCCAGGACCACACTGGCTGGCCTGCAGGCACCAAGTTGGCCTGCGTGCTGTCACTGGTGTGGCTCCACGGTCCTTCCTCTAGGCTTTCAAGCCCTTGTACATATTCAGGTGTTTTACCTGGAAAGGGTGGGAACAGTTCAGCAGCAGCTGGCCTGGGGCTCAGCTCACGTTTACTCACAGATGCCTCGGCACGGTCCCCCAGCTTTGCAATGAGGACGCTCCTTGCGTGGGGGGTGGGTTGCTGGCTGTATGGGAGATGGTTCCCCACCTCTGACCAATTTCAGAATTGTTTACCGCTGGAGCAAGTAACCTGATAGGGTTTTTCCTCTGTATAACTCGTGGGTTCAGGTTTTTTTCTTTTATGGTTCAAGTTAGATTTTATTCCTCTTTTATGTATTTATAGATATAAGCATGGAAATAATTCATTCGTATAAATACATCTGTGTGACGGGAAGAACTTTTTTCTGTTTTATTTTTAAATTTTATTTTTTTAAATTTTGAAATTTAATTTTATTTATTTTTTTATACAGCACGTTATTATTAGTTATGTATTTTATGCATATACATGTATACAGGTCAATCCCAAACTCCCAACTCATCCCACCACCACCACCCCATGGCTTCCCACACTTGGTGTCCATACGTTTGTTCTCTACCTCTGTGTCTCTATTTCTTCCCTGCAAACCAGTTCATCTGTACCATTTTTAGGCTCCACATATATGCATTAATATACAATATTTGTTTTCCTCTTTCTGACTTACTTCTTTCTGTATGACAGTCTCTCGATCCATCGATGTCTCTACAAATGACCCAGTTTCATTCCTTTTTATGGCCGAGTAATATTCCATTTTATATATGTACCACATCTGTATCCATTCATCTTTCTGTGGGCATTTAGGTTGCTTCCATTACCTGGCTATTGTAAATAGTGCTGCAACGAACATTGTGGTGAATGTGCCTTTTTGAAATACGGTTTTCTCTGGGTATATGCCCAGAAGTGGGATTGCTGGATCAGATGGTAATTCTATTTCTAATTTTTTTAAGGAAACTCCATACTGTTCTCCATAGTGACTGTATCAATTTACATTCCCACCAATAGTGGAAGAGGGCTCCTTTTGTCCACACCCGCCCCAGAATTGGTTGTCTGTAGATTTTCTGATGATGCCGATTCTAACAGGTGTGAGGTGATACCTCATTGTAGTTTTGATTTGCATTTCTCTAATAATTAGTGCTGTTGAGCAGCTTTTCATGTGCGTCTTGGCCATCTCTGTGTCTCCTTTGAAGAAACGTCTCTTTAGATCTTCTGCCCATTTGTTTTGGGTTGTTTGTTTTTTTAATATTAAGCTGCATGAGCTGTTTATATAGATTGGAGATTAAACCTCTGTCCATTGATTCGTTTGCAACGATTTTCACCCATTCTGAGGGATGCCTTTTTCCATTCCCGTGTTTTTTAACAAAAAAAGGAAAGAAAGGAAAAGAAGCAGAACACTAATGTGCGTAAAATATGCCTTTTGAAACGGTCGTTTTGAAATATGGACGTCCTTTGAATTTTTTGGTCGATATGTGACCCCAGGATTTGTTTTCAGGGCAGGTGTCATTTACAGGCCTGCAATGATTTTGAATATCAACTGACCATTAGCGTTGGGATTAAAGCTGCTGTTGTGTGAAACGGCCACCAGGTGGCAGCAGTTCACCCTTACCAAATCTGGTTACTAGGGCAAGAGAACCTCAGTGGAAGTGGTGTTCTAGATTGGAGTTTAGAATGGAATGTGCCAGGAGAAAGCCCCTCACGTTTGTCTCACTACTTCTTGTTCGTGTTTTTAATTTAATTTTTTATTTCTTATTACAGCAAGTTTGATTACAATGTTTGGCTTGTTGTAGATGTGGAAGATGTGGTTCTTTTACACGTATACAGATGTCTGTTCTTCCTGGGATCCTTTTCCCATGTACGTTATGACAGAATGTTGAGTAGTCCTCTCTTGGTATTCTGTAGGTCTTTGGTGATTATATATGTCACCTGTGTTTGTATATGTCTGTTAACCCCGATATCGTAATGAAACCAATCCTCACACCTTTCCATTGGTGAACCATAAGTTTGTTTAATGAATCTGTGATTGCCCTTCTCCGTGGAAATATCTGCCCTGGTATCCATTTTTAGGTAACACCTATAAGTGATATGATATGATATGTGTCTTTCACTTTCTGACTTACTACAAGTCACGTGATTACTTCTAGACTCATCTAAGGTGCTGCAAATGGCATTGTGTCCTTTTTTCCCTTGGCGTCTCTTCTGCCTTAGCGGGGTCCATTTTCAACAATGTGATTCCCTGAGGGTTGTGGATTAGCTGACCTGGGCAGCCTTACCCTGACGGCCCGCCCTCCCCAGGTCTGCCTCGTTGAGGTCAATATAAACAGCGCTCCAGGCAGCAATAGCCCCTGAAGCTGTGCCTGACTCCATATTGTCTGCCCCGTCAGCAGTCTCGGGGCTGTGCTGGTGGGAGGGAGTGAGGGGCCACAGCATTGTGGGTGGCCTGGTGTGAGTGGGGTTCTGCTGGCCTTTCTGCAGGATTTGCCAGGCTGCCGCCTGTAAAGAAGAGGTTGTGTCACCCATACCTTCTCCTGGAATTTCTCTCCGGACAGAGGTGAGGAAGGAAAAAAGCAGTGGGGGCCGGGACAGGAGGGGTATCTCAGGCAGGGCAATGGAAAGCTTCTGGAAGAGCGCCCGGTGCCAGGACCACACTGGCTGGCCTGCAGGCACCAAGTTGGCCTGCGTGCTGTCACTGGTGTGGCTCCACGGTCCTTCCTCTAGGCTTTCAAGCCCTTGTACATATTCAGGTGTTTTACCTGGAAAGGGTGGGAACAGTTCAGCAGCAGCTGGCCTGGGGCTCAGCTCACGTTTACTCACAGATGCCTCGGCACGGTCCCCCAGCTTTGCAATGAGGACGCTCCTTGCGTGGGGGGTGGGTTGCTGGCTGTATGGGAGATGGTTCCCCACCTCTGACCAATTTCAGAATTGTTTACCGCTGGAGCAAGTAACCTGATAGGGTTTTTCCTCTGTATAACTCGTGGGTTCAGGTTTTTTTCTTTTATGGTTCAAGTTAGATTTTATTCCTCTTTTATGTATTTATAGATATAAGCATGGAAATAATTCATTCGTATAAATACATCTGTGTGACGGGAAGAACTTTTTTCTGTTTTATTTTTAAATTTTATTTTTTTAAATTTTGAAATTTAATTTTATTTATTTTTTTATACAGCACGTTATTATTAGTTATGTATTTTATGCATATACATGTATACAGGTCAATCCCAAACTCCCAACTCATCCCACCACCACCACCCCATGGCTTCCCACACTTGGTGTCCATACGTTTGTTCTCTACCTCTGTGTCTCTATTTCTTCCCTGCAAACCAGTTCATCTGTACCATTTTTAGGCTCCACATATATGCATTAATATACAATATTTGTTTTCCTCTTTCTGACTTACTTCTTTCTGTATGACAGTCTCTCGATCCATCGATGTCTCTACAAATGACCCAGTTTCATTCCTTTTTATGGCCGAGTAATATTCCATTTTATATATGTACCACATCTGTATCCATTCATCTGTCTGTGGGCATTTAGGTTGCTTCCATTACCTGGCTATTGTAAATAGTGCTGCAACGAACATTGTGGTGAATGTGCCTTTTTGAAATACGGTTTTCTCTGGGTATATGCCCAGAAGTGGGATTGCTGGATCAGATGGTAATTCTATTTCTAATTTTTTTAAGGAAACTCCATACTGTTCTCCATAGTGACTGTATCAATTTACATTCCCACCAATAGTGGAAGAGGGCTCCTTTTGTCCACACCCGCCCCAGAATTGGTTGTCTGTAGATTTTCTGATGATGCCGATTCTAACAGGTGTGAGGTGATACCTCATTGTAGTTTTGATTTGCATTTCTCTAATAATTAGTGCTGTTGAGCAGCTTTTCATGTGCGTCTTGGCCATCTCTGTGTCTCCTTTGAAGAAACGTCTCTTTAGATCTTCTGCCCATTTGTTTTGGGTTGTTTGTTTTTTTAATATTAAGCTGCATGAGCTGTTTATATAGATTGGAGATTAAACCTCTGTCCATTGATTCGTTTGCAACGATTTTCACCCATTCTGAGGGATGCCTTTTTCCATTCCCGTGTTTTTTAACAAAAAAGGAAAGAAAGGAAAAGAAGCAGAACACTAATGTGCGTAAAATATGCCTTTTGAAACGGTCGTTTTGAAATATGGACGTCCTTTGAATTTTTTGGTCGATATGTGACCCCAGGATTTGTTTTCAGGGCAGGTGTCATTTACAGGCCTGCAATGATTTTGAATATCAACTGACCATTAGCGTTGGGATTAAAGCTGCTGTTGTGTGAAACGGCCACCAGGTGGCAGCAGTTCACCCTTACCAAATCTGGTTACTAGGGCAAGAGAACCTCAGTGGAAGTGGTGTTCTAGATTGGAGTTTAGAATGGAATGTGCCAGGAGAAAGCCCCTCACGTTTGTCTCACTACTTCTTGTTCGTGTTTTTAATTTAATTTTTTATTTCTTATTACAGCAAGTTTGATTACAATGTTTGGCTTGTTGTAGATGTGGAAGATGTGGTTCTTTTACACGTATACAGATGTCTGTTCTTCCTGGGATCCTTTTCCCATGTACGTTATGACAGAATGTTGAGTAGTCCTCTCTTGGTATTCTGTAGGTCTTTGGTGATTATATATGTCACCTGTGTTTGTATATGTCTGTTAACCCCGATATCGTAATGAAACCAATCCTCACACCTTTCCATTGGTGAACCATAAGTTTGTTTAATGAATCTGTGATTGCCCTTCTCCGTGGAAATATCTGCCCTGGTATCCATTTTTAGGTAACACCTATAAGTGATATGATATGATATGTGTCTTTCACTTTCTGACTTACTACAAGTCACGTGATTACTTCTAGACTCATCTAAGGTGCTGCAAATGGCATTGTGTCCTTTTTTCCCTTGGCGTCTCTTCTGCCTTAGCGGGGTCCATTTTCAACAATGTGATTCCCTGAGGGTTGTGGATTAGCTGACCTGGGCAGCCTTACCCTGACGGCCCGCCCTCCCCAGGTCTGCCTCGTTGAGGTCAATATAAACAGCGCTCCAGGCAGCAATAGCCCCTGAAGCTGTGCCTGACTCCATATTGTCTGCCCCGTCAGCAGTCTCGGGGCTGTGCTGGTGGGAGGGAGTGAGGGGCCACAGCATTGTGGGTGGCCTGGTGTGAGTGGGGTTCTGCTGGCCTTTCTGCAGGATTTGCCAGGCTGCCGCCTGTAAAGAAGAGGTTGTGTCACCCATACCTTCTCCTGGAATTTCTCTCCGGACAGAGGTGAGGAAGGAAAAAAGCAGTGGGGGCCGGGACAGGAGGGGTATCTCAGGCAGGGCAATGGAAAGCTTCTGGAAGAGCGCCCGGTGCCAGGACCACACTGGCTGGCCTGCAGGCACCAAGTTGGCCTGCGTGCTGTCACTGGTGTGGCTCCACGGTCCTTCCTCTAGGCTTTCAAGCCCTTGTACATATTCAGGTGTTTTACCTGGAAAGGGTGGGAACAGTTCAGCAGCAGCTGGCCTGGGGCTCAGCTCACGTTTACTCACAGATGCCTCGGCACGGTCCCCCAGCTTTGCAATGAGGACGCTCCTTGCGTGGGGGGTGGGTTGCTGGCTGTATGGGAGATGGTTCCCCACCTCTGACCAATTTCAGAATTGTTTACCGCTGGAGCAAGTAACCTGATAGGGTTTTTCCTCTGTATAACTCGTGGGTTCAGGTTTTTTTCTTTTATGGTTCAAGTTAGATTTTATTCCTCTTTTATGTATTTATAGATATAAGCATGGAAATAATTCATTCGTATAAATACATCTGTGTGACGGGAAGAACTTTTTTCTGTTTTATTTTTAAATTTTATTTTTTTAAATTTTGAAATTTAATTTTATTTATTTTTTTATACAGCACGTTATTATTAGTTATGTATTTTATGCATATACATGTATACAGGTCAATCCCAAACTCCCAACTCATCCCACCACCACCACCCCATGGCTTCCCACACTTGGTGTCCATACGTTTGTTCTCTACCTCTGTGTCTCTATTTCTTCCCTGCAAACCAGTTCATCTGTACCATTTTTAGGCTCCACATATATGCATTAATATACAATATTTGTTTTCCTCTTTCTGACTTACTTCTTTCTGTATGACAGTCTCTCGATCCATCGATGTCTCTACAAATGACCCAGTTTCATTCCTTTTTATGGCCGAGTAATATTCCATTTTATATATGTACCACATCTGTATCCATTCATCTTTCTGTGGGCATTTAGGTTGCTTCCATTACCTGGCTATTGTAAATAGTGCTGCAACGAACATTGTGGTGAATGTGCCTTTTTGAAATACGGTTTTCTCTGGGTATATGCCCAGAAGTGGGATTGCTGGATCAGATGGTAATTCTATTTCTAATTTTTTTAAGGAAACTCCATACTGTTCTCCATAGTGACTGTATCAATTTACATTCCCACCAATAGTGGAAGAGGGCTCCTTTTGTCCACACCCGCCCCAGAATTGGTTGTCTGTAGATTTTCTGATGATGCCGATTCTAACAGGTGTGAGGTGATACCTCATTGTAGTTTTGATTTGCATTTCTCTAATAATTAGTGCTGTTGAGCAGCTTTTCATGTGCGTCTTGGCCATCTCTGTGTCTCCTTTGAAGAAACGTCTCTTTAGATCTTCTGCCCATTTGTTTTGGGTTGTTTGTTTTTTTAATATTAAGCTGCATGAGCTGTTTATATAGATTGGAGATTAAACCTCTGTCCATTGATTCGTTTGCAACGATTTTCACCCATTCTGAGGGATGCCTTTTTCCATTCCCGTGTTTTTTAACAAAAAAAGGAAAGAAAGGAAAAGAAGCAGAACACTAATGTGCGTAAAATATGCCTTTTGAAACGGTCGTTTTGAAATATGGACGTCCTTTGAATTTTTTGGTCGATATGTGACCCCAGGATTTGTTTTCAGGGCAGGTGTCATTTACAGGCCTGCAATGATTTTGAATATCAACTGACCATTAGCGTTGGGATTAAAGCTGCTGTTGTGTGAAACGGCCACCAGGTGGCAGCAGTTCACCCTTACCAAATCTGGTTACTAGGGCAAGAGAACCTCAGTGGAAGTGGTGTTCTAGATTGGAGTTTAGAATGGAATGTGCCAGGAGAAAGCCCCTCACGTTTGTCTCACTACTTCTTGTTCGTGTTTTTAATTTAATTTTTTATTTCTTATTACAGCAAGTTTGATTACAATGTTTGGCTTGTTGTAGATGTGGAAGATGTGGTTCTTTTACACGTATACAGATGTCTGTTCTTCCTGGGATCCTTTTCCCATGTACGTTATGACAGAATGTTGAGTAGTCCTCTCTTGGTATTCTGTAGGTCTTTGGTGATTATATATGTCACCTGTGTTTGTATATGTCTGTTAACCCCGATATCGTAATGAAACCAATCCTCACACCTTTCCATTGGTGAACCATAAGTTTGTTTAATGAATCTGTGATTGCCCTTCTCCGTGGAAATATCTGCCCTGGTATCCATTTTTAGGTAACACCTATAAGTGATATGATATGATATGTGTCTTTCACTTTCTGACTTACTACAAGTCACGTGATTACTTCTAGACTCATCTAAGGTGCTGCAAATGGCATTGTGTCCTTTTTTCCCTTGGCGTCTCTTCTGCCTTAGCGGGGTCCATTTTCAACAATGTGATTCCCTGAGGGTTGTGGATTAGCTGACCTGGGCAGCCTTACCCTGACGGCCCGCCCTCCCCAGGTCTGCCTCGTTGAGGTCAATATAAACAGCGCTCCAGGCAGCAATAGCCCCTGAAGCTGTGCCTGACTCCATATTGTCTGCCCCGTCAGCAGTCTCGGGGCTGTGCTGGTGGGAGGGAGTGAGGGGCCACAGCATTGTGGGTGGCCTGGTGTGAGTGGGGTTCTGCTGGCCTTTCTGCAGGATTTGCCAGGCTGCCGCCTGTAAAGAAGAGGTTGTGTCACCCATACCTTCTCCTGGAATTTCTCTCCGGACAGAGGTGAGGAAGGAAAAAAGCAGTGGGGGCCGGGACAGGAGGGGTATCTCAGGCAGGGCAATGGAAAGCTTCTGGAAGAGCGCCCGGTGCCAGGACCACACTGGCTGGCCTGCAGGCACCAAGTTGGCCTGCGTGCTGTCACTGGTGTGGCTCCACGGTCCTTCCTCTAGGCTTTCAAGCCCTTGTACATATTCAGGTGTTTTACCTGGAAAGGGTGGGAACAGTTCAGCAGCAGCTGGCCTGGGGCTCAGCTCACGTTTACTCACAGATGCCTCGGCACGGTCCCCCAGCTTTGCAATGAGGACGCTCCTTGCGTGGGGGGTGGGTTGCTGGCTGTATGGGAGATGGTTCCCCACCTCTGACCAATTTCAGAATTGTTTACCGCTGGAGCAAGTAACCTGATAGGGTTTTTCCTCTGTATAACTCGTGGGTTCAGGTTTTTTTCTTTTATGGTTCAAGTTAGATTTTATTCCTCTTTTATGTATTTATAGATATAAGCATGGAAATAATTCATTCGTATAAATACATCTGTGTGACGGGAAGAACTTTTTTCTGTTTTATTTTTAAATTTTATTTTTTTAAATTTTGAAATTTAATTTTATTTATTTTTTTATACAGCACGTTATTATTAGTTATGTATTTTATGCATATACATGTATACAGGTCAATCCCAAACTCCCAACTCATCCCACCACCACCACCCCATGGCTTCCCACACTTGGTGTCCATACGTTTGTTCTCTACCTCTGTGTCTCTATTTCTTCCCTGCAAACCAGTTCATCTGTACCATTTTTAGGCTCCACATATATGCATTAATATACAATATTTGTTTTCCTCTTTCTGACTTACTTCTTTCTGTATGACAGTCTCTCGATCCATCGATGTCTCTACAAATGACCCAGTTTCATTCCTTTTTATGGCCGAGTAATATTCCATTTTATATATGTACCACATCTGTATCCATTCATCTTTCTGTGGGCATTTAGGTTGCTTCCATTACCTGGCTATTGTAAATAGTGCTGCAACGAACATTGTGGTGAATGTGCCTTTTTGAAATACGGTTTTCTCTGGGTATATGCCCAGAAGTGGGATTGCTGGATCAGATGGTAATTCTATTTCTAATTTTTTTAAGGAAACTCCATACTGTTCTCCATAGTGACTGTATCAATTTACATTCCCACCAATAGTGGAAGAGGGCTCCTTTTGTCCACACCCGCCCCAGAATTGGTTGTCTGTAGATTTTCTGATGATGCCGATTCTAACAGGTGTGAGGTGATACCTCATTGTAGTTTTGATTTGCATTTCTCTAATAATTAGTGCTGTTGAGCAGCTTTTCATGTGCGTCTTGGCCATCTCTGTGTCTCCTTTGAAGAAACGTCTCTTTAGATCTTCTGCCCATTTGTTTTGGGTTGTTTGTTTTTTTAATATTAAGCTGCATGAGCTGTTTATATAGATTGGAGATTAAACCTCTGTCCATTGATTCGTTTGCAACGATTTTCACCCATTCTGAGGGATGCCTTTTTCCATTCCCGTGTTTTTTAACAAAAAAGGAAAGAAAGGAAAAGAAGCAGAACACTAATGTGCGTAAAATATGCCTTTTGAAACGGTCGTTTTGAAATATGGACGTCCTTTGAATTTTTTGGTCGATATGTGACCCCAGGATTTGTTTTCAGGGCAGGTGTCATTTACAGGCTTGCAATGATTTTGAATATCAACTGACCATTAGCGTTGGGATTAAAGCTGCTGTTGTGTGAAACGGCCACCAGGTGGCAGCAGTTCACCCTTACCAAATCTGGTTACTAGGGCAAGAGAACCTCAGTGGAAGTGGTGTTCTAGATTGGAGTTTAGAATGGAATGTGCCAGGAGAAAGCCCCTCACGTTTGTCTCACTACTTCTTGTTCGTGTTTTTAATTTAATTTTTTATTTCTTATTACAGCAAGTTTGATTACAATGTTTGGCTTGTTGTAGATGTGGAAGATGTGGTTCTTTTACACGTATACAGATGTCTGTTCTTCCTGGGATCCTTTTCCCATGTACGTTATGACAGAATGTTGAGTAGTCCTCTCTTGGTATTCTGTAGGTCTTTGGTGATTATATATGTCACCTGTGTTTGTATATGTCTGTTAACCCCGATATCGTAATGAAACCAATCCTCACACCTTTCCATTGGTGAACCATAAGTTTGTTTAATGAATCTGTGATTGCCCTTCTCCGTGGAAATATCTGCCCTGGTATCCATTTTTAGGTAACACCTATAAGTGATATGATATGATATGTGTCTTTCACTTTCTGACTTACTACAAGTCACGTGATTACTTCTAGACTCATCTAAGGTGCTGCAAATGGCATTGTGTCCTTTTTTCCCTTGGCGTCTCTTCTGCCTTAGCGGGGTCCATTTTCAACAATGTGATTCCCTGAGGGTTGTGGATTAGCTGACCTGGGCAGCCTTACCCTGACGGCCCGCCCTCCCCAGGTCTGCCTCGTTGAGGTCAATATAAACAGCGCTCCAGGCAGCAATAGCCCCTGAAGCTGTGCCTGACTCCATATTGTCTGCCCCGTCAGCAGTCTCGGGGCTGTGCTGGTGGGAGGGAGTGAGGGGCCACAGCATTGTGGGTGGCCTGGTGTGAGTGGGGTTCTGCTGGCCTTTCTGCAGGATTTGCCAGGCTGCCGCCTGTAAAGAAGAGGTTGTGTCACCCATACCTTCTCCTGGAATTTCTCTCCGGACAGAGGTGAGGAAGGAAAAAAGCAGTGGGGGCCGGGACAGGAGGGGTATCTCAGGCAGGGCAATGGAAAGCTTCTGGAAGAGCGCCCGGTGCCAGGACCACACTGGCTGGCCTGCAGGCACCAAGTTGGCCTGCGTGCTGTCACTGGTGTGGCTCCACGGTCCTTCCTCTAGGCTTTCAAGCCCTTGTACATATTCAGGTGTTTTACCTGGAAAGGGTGGGAACAGTTCAGCAGCAGCTGGCCTGGGGCTCAGCTCACGTTTACTCACAGATGCCTCGGCACGGTCCCCCAGCTTTGCAATGAGGACGCTCCTTGCGTGGGGGGTGGGTTGCTGGCTGTATGGGAGATGGTTCCCCACCTCTGACCAATTTCAGAATTGTTTACCGCTGGAGCAAGTAACCTGATAGGGTTTTTTCCTCTGTATAACTCGTGGGTTCAGGTTTTTTTCTTTTATGGTTCAAGTTAGATTTTATTCCTCTTTTATGTATTTATAGATATAAGCATGGAAATAATTCATTCGTATAAATACATCTGTGTGACGGGAAGAACTTTTTTCTGTTTTATTTTTAAATTTTATTTTTTTAAATTTTGAAATTTTATTTTATTTATTTTCTCTTTTATACAGCACGTTATTATTAGTTATGTATTTTATGCATATACATGTATACAGGTCAATCCCAAACTCCCAACTCATCCCACCACCACCACCCCATGGCTTCCCACACTTGGTGTCCATACGTTTGTTCTCTACCTCTGTGTCTCTATTTCTTCCCTGCAAACCAGTTCATCTGTACCATTTTTAGGCTCCACATATATGCATTAATATACAATATTTGTTTTCCTCTTTCTGACTTACTTCTTTCTGTATGACAGTCTCTCGATCCATCGATGTCTCTACAAATGACCCAGTTTCATTCCTTTTTATGGCCGAGTAATATTCCATTTTATATATGTACCACATCTGTATCCATTCATCTTTCTGTGGGCATTTAGGTTGCTTCCATTACCTGGCTATTGTAAATAGTGCTGCAACGAACATTGTGGTGAATGTGCCTTTTTGAAATACGGTTTTCTCTGGGTATATGCCCAGAAGTGGGATTGCTGGATCAGATGGTAATTCTATTTCTAATTTTTTTAAGGAAACTCCATACTGTTCTCCATAGTGACTGTATCAATTTACATTCCCACCAATAGTGGAAGAGGGCTCCTTTTGTCCACACCCGCCCCAGAATTGGTTGTCTGTAGATTTTCTGATGATGCCGATTCTAACAGGTGTGAGGTGATACCTCATTGTAGTTTTGATTTGCATTTCTCTAATAATTAGTGCTGTTGAGCAGCTTTTCATGTGCGTCTTGGCCATCTCTGTGTCTCCTTTGAAGAAACGTCTCTTTAGATCTTCTGCCCATTTGTTTTGGGTTGTTTGTTTTTTTAATATTAAGCTGCATGAGCTGTTTATATAGATTGGAGATTAAACCTCTGTCCATTGATTCGTTTGCAACGATTTTCACCCATTCTGAGGGATGCCTTTTTCCATTCCCGTGTTTTTTAACAAAAAAGGAAAGAAAGGAAAAGAAGCAGAACACTAATGTGCGTAAAATATGCCTTTTGAAACGGTCGTTTTGAAATATGGACGTCCTTTGAATTTTTTGGTCGATATGTGACCCCAGGATTTGTTTTCAGGGCAGGTGTCATTTACAGGCCTGCAATGATTTTGAATATCAACTGACCATTAGCGTTGGGATTAAAGCTGCTGTTGTGTGAAACGGCCACCAGGTGGCAGCAGTTCACCCTTACCAAATCTGGTTACTAGGGCAAGAGAACCTCAGTGGAAGTGGTGTTCTAGATTGGAGTTTAGAATGGAATGTGCCAGGAGAAAGCCCCTCACGTTTGTCTCACTACTTCTTGTTCGTGTTTTTAATTTAATTTTTTATTTCTTATTACAGCAAGTTTGATTACAATGTTTGGCTTGTTGTAGATGTGGAAGATGTGGTTCTTTTACACGTATACAGATGTCTGTTCTTCCTGGGATCCTTTTCCCATGTACGTTATGACAGAATGTTGAGTAGTCCTCTCTTGGTATTCTGTAGGTCTTTGGTGATTATATATGTCACCTGTGTTTGTATATGTCTGTTAACCCCGATATCGTAATGAAACCAATCCTCACACCTTTCCATTGGTGAACCATAAGTTTGTTTAATGAATCTGTGATTGCCCTTCTCCGTGGAAATATCTGCCCTGGTATCCATTTTTAGGTAACACCTATAAGTGATATGATATGATATGTGTCTTTCACTTTCTGACTTACTACAAGTCACGTGATTACTTCTAGACTCATCTAAGGTGCTGCAAATGGCATTGTGTCCTTTTTTCCCTTGGCGTCTCTTCTGCCTTAGCGGGGTCCATTTTCAACAATGTGATTCCCTGAGGGTTGTGGATTAGCTGACCTGGGCAGCCTTACCCTGACGGCCCGCCCTCCCCAGGTCTGCCTCGTTGAGGTCAATATAAACAGCGCTCCAGGCAGCAATAGCCCCTGAAGCTGTGCCTGACTCCATATTGTCTGCCCCGTCAGCAGTCTCGGGGCTGTGCTGGTGGGAGGGAGTGAGGGGCCACAGCATTGTGGGTGGCCTGGTGTGAGTGGGGTTCTGCTGGCCTTTCTGCAGGATTTGCCAGGCTGCCGCCTGTAAAGAAGAGGTTGTGTCACCCATACCTTCTCCTGGAATTTCTCTCCGGACAGAGGTGAGGAAGGAAAAAAGCAGTGGGGGCCGGGACAGGAGGGGTATCTCAGGCAGGGCAATGGAAAGCTTCTGGAAGAGCGCCCGGTGCCAGGACCACACTGGCTGGCCTGCAGGCACCAAGTTGGCCTGCGTGCTGTCACTGGTGTGGCTCCACGGTCCTTCCTCTAGGCTTTCAAGCCCTTGTACATATTCAGGTGTTTTACCTGGAAAGGGTGGGAACAGTTCAGCAGCAGCTGGCCTGGGGCTCAGCTCACGTTTACTCACAGATGCCTCGGCACGGTCCCCCAGCTTTGCAATGAGGACGCTCCTTGCGTGGGAGGTGGGTTGCTGGCTGTATGGGAGATGGTTCCCCACCTCTGACCAATTTCAGAATTGTTTACCGCTGGAGCAAGTAACCTGATAGGGTTTTTCCTCTGTATAACTCGTGGGTTCAGGTTTTTTTCTTTTATGGTTCAAGTTAGATTTTATTCCTCTTTTATGTATTTATAGATATAAGCATGGAAATAATTCATTCGTATAAATACATCTGTGTGACGGGAAGAACTTTTTTCTGTTTTATTTTTAAATTTTATTTTTTTAAATTTTGAAATTTAATTTTATTTATTTTTTTATACAGCACGTTATTATTAGTTATGTATTTTATGCATATACATGTATACAGGTCAATCCCAAACTCCCAACTCATCCCACCACCACCACCCCATGGCTTCCCACACTTGGTGTCCATACGTTTGTTCTCTACCTCTGTGTCTCTATTTCTTCCCTGCAAACCAGTTCATCTGTACCATTTTTAGGCTCCACATATATGCATTAATATACAATATTTGTTTTCCTCTTTCTGACTTACTTCTTTCTGTATGACAGTCTCTCGATCCATCGATGTCTCTACAAATGACCCAGTTTCATTCCTTTTTATGGCCGAGTAATATTCCATTTTATATATGTACCACATCTGTATCCATTCATCTTTCTGTGGGCATTTAGGTTGCTTCCATTACCTGGCTATTGTAAATAGTGCTGCAACGAACATTGTGGTGAATGTGCCTTTTTGAAATACGGTTTTCTCTGGGTATATGCCCAGAAGTGGGATTGCTGGATCAGATGGTAATTCTATTTCTAATTTTTTTAAGGAAACTCCATACTGTTCTCCATAGTGACTGTATCAATTTACATTCCCACCAATAGTGGAAGAGGGCTCCTTTTGTCCACACCCGCCCCAGAATTGGTTGTCTGTAGATTTTCTGATGATGCCGATTCTAACAGGTGTGAGGTGATACCTCATTGTAGTTTTGATTTGCATTTCTCTAATAATTAGTGCTGTTGAGCAGCTTTTCATGTGCGTCTTGGCCATCTCTGTGTCTCCTTTGAAGAAACGTCTCTTTAGATCTTCTGCCCATTTGTTTTGGGTTGTTTGTTTTTTTTAATATTAAGCTGCATGAGCTGTTTATATAGATTGGAGATTAAACCTCTGTCCATTGATTCGTTTGCAACGATTTTCACCCATTCTGAGGGATGCCTTTTTCCATTCCCGTGTTTTTTAACAAAAAAGGAAAGAAAGGAAAAGAAGCAGAACACTAATGTGCGTAAAATATGCCTTTTGAAACGGTCGTTTTGAAATATGGACGTCCTTTGAATTTTTTGGTCGATATGTGACCCCAGGATTTGTTTTCAGGGCAGGTGTCATTTACAGGCCTGCAATGATTTTGAATATCAACTGACCATTAGCGTTGGGATTAAAGCTGCTGTTGTGTGAAACGGCCACCAGGTGGCAGCAGTTCACCCTTACCAAATCTGGTTACTAGGGCAAGAGAACCTCAGTGGAAGTGGTGTTCTAGATTGGAGTTTAGAATGGAATGTGCCAGGAGAAAGCCCCTCACGTTTGTCTCACTACTTCTTGTTCGTGTTTTTAATTTAATTTTTTATTTCTTATTACAGCAAGTTTGATTACAATGTTTGGCTTGTTGTAGATGTGGAAGATGTGGTTCTTTTACACGTATACAGATGTCTGTTCTTCCTGGGATCCTTTTCCCATGTACGTTATGACAGAATGTTGAGTAGTCCTCTCTTGGTATTCTGTAGGTCTTTGGTGATTATATATGTCACCTGTGTTTGTATATGTCTGTTAACCCCGATATCGTAATGAAACCAATCCTCACACCTTTCCATTGGTGAACCATAAGTTTGTTTAATGAATCTGTGATTGCCCTTCTCCGTGGAAATATCTGCCCTGGTATCCATTTTTAGGTAACACCTATAAGTGATATGATATGATATGTGTCTTTCACTTTCTGACTTACTACAAGTCACGTGATTACTTCTAGACTCATCTAAGGTGCTGCAAATGGCATTGTGTCCTTTTTTCCCTTGGCGTCTCTTCTGCCTTAGCGGGGTCCATTTTCAACAATGTGATTCCCTGAGGGTTGTGGATTAGCTGACCTGGGCAGCCTTACCCTGCCGGCCCGCCCTCCCCAGGTCTGCCTCGTTGAGGTCAATATAAACAGCGCTCCAGGCAGCAATAGCCCCTGAAGCTGTGCCTGACTCCATATTGTCTGCCCCGTCAGCAGTCTCGGGGCTGTGCTGGTGGGAGGGAGTGAGGGGCCACAGCATTGTGGGTGGCCTGGTGTGAGTGGGGTTCTGCTGGCCTTTCTGCAGGATTTGCCAGGCTGCCGCCTGTAAAGAAGAGGTTGTGTCACCCATACCTTCTCCTGGAATTTCTCTCCGGACAGAGGTGAGGAAGGAAAAAAGCAGTGGGGGCCGGGACAGGAGGGGTATCTCAGGCAGGGCAATGGAAAGCTTCTGGAAGAGCGCCCGGTGCCAGGACCACACTGGCTGGCCTGCAGGCACCAAGTTGGCCTGCGTGCTGTCACTGGTGTGGCTCCACGGTCCTTCCTCTAGGCTTTCAAGCCCTTGTACATATTCAGGTGTTTTACCTGGAAAGGGTGGGAACAGTTCAGCAGCAGCTGGCCTGGGGCTCAGCTCACGTTTACTCACAGATGCCTCGGCACGGTCCCCCAGCTTTGCAATGAGGACGCTCCTTGCGTGGGGGGTGGGTTGCTGGCTGTATGGGAGATGGTTCCCCACCTCAGACCAATTTCAGAATTGTTTACCGCTGGAGCAAGTAACCTGATAGGGTTTTTTTCTCTGTATAACTCGTGGGTTCAGGTTTTTTTCTTTTATGGTTCAAGTTAGATTTTATTCCTCTTTTATGTATTTATAGATATAAGCATGGAAATAATTCATTCGTATAAATACATCTGTGTGACGGGAAGAACTTTTTTCTGTTTTATTTTTAAATTTTATTTTTTTAAATTTTGAAATTTTATTTTATTTATTTTTTTATACAGCACGTTATTATTAGTTATGTATTTTATGCATATACATGTATACAGGTCAATCCCAAACTCCCAACTCATCCCACCACCACCACCCCATGGCTTCCCACACTTGGTGTCCATACGTTTGTTCTCTACCTCGGTGTCTCTATTTCTTCCCTGCAAACCTGTTCATCTGTACCATTTTTAGGCTCCACATATATGCATTAATATACAATATTTGTTTTCCTCTTTCTGACTTACTTCTTTCTGTATGACAGTCTCTCGATCCATCGATGTCTCTACAAATGACCCAGTTTCATTCCTTTTTATGGCCGAGTAATATTCCATTTTATATATGTACCACATCTGTATCCATTCATCTTTCTGTGGGCATTTAGGTTGCTTCCATTACCTGGCTATTGTAAATAGTGCTGCAACGAACATTGTGGTGAATGTGCCTTTTTGAAATACGGTTTTCTCTGGGTATATGCCCAGAAGTGGGATTGCTGGATCAGATGGTAATTCTATTTCTAATTTTTTTAAGGAAACTCCATACTGTTCTCCATAGTGACTGTATCAATTTACATTCCCACCAATAGTGGAAGAGGGCTCCTTTTGTCCACACCCGCCCCAGAATTGGTTGTCTGTAGATTTTCTGATGATGCCGATTCTAACAGGTGTGAGGTGATACCTCATTGTAGTTTTGATTTGCATTTCTCTAATAATTAGTGCTGTTGAGCAGCTTTTCATGTGCGTCTTGGCCATCTCTGTGTCTCCTTTGAAGAAACGTCTCTTTAGATCTTCTGCCCATTTGTTTTGGGTTGTTTGTTTTTTTAATATTAAGCTGCATGAGCTGTTTATATAGATTGGAGATTAAACCTCTGTCCATTGATTCGTTTGCAACGATTTTCACCCATTCTGAGGGATGCCTTTTTCCATTCCCGTGTTTTTTAACAAAAAAGGAAAGAAAGGAAAAGAAGCAGAACACTAATGTGCGTAAAATATGCCTTTTGAAACGGTCGTTTTGAAATATGGACGTCCTTTGAATTTTTTGGTCGATATGTGACCCCAGGATTTGTTTTCAGGGCAGGTGTCATTTACAGGCCTGCAATGATTTTGAATATCAACTGACCATTAGCGTTGGGATTAAAGCTGCTGTTGTGTGAAACGGCCACCAGGTGGCAGCAGTTCACCCTTACCAAATCTGGTTACTAGGGCAAGAGAACCTCAGTGGAAGTGGTGTTCTAGATTGGAGTTTAGAATGGAATGTGCCAGGAGAAAGCCCCTCACGTTTGTCTCACTACTTCTTGTTCGTGTTTTTAATTTAATTTTTTATTTCTTATTACAGCAAGTTTGATTACAATGTTTGGCTTGTTGTAGATGTGGAAGATGTGGTTCTTTTACACGTATACAGATGTCTGTTCTTCCTGGGATCCTTTTCCCATGTACGTTATGACAGAATGTTGAGTAGTCCTCTCTTGGTATTCTGTAGGTCTTTGGTGATTATATATGTCACCTGTGTTTGTATATGTCTGTTAACCCCGATATCGTAATGAAACCAATCCTCACACCTTTCCATTGGTGAACCATAAGTTTGTTTAATGAATCTGTGATTGCCCTTCTCCGTGGAAATATCTGCCCTGGTATCCATTTTTAGGTAACACCTATAAGTGATATGATATGATATGTGTCTTTCACTTTCTGACTTACTACAAGTCACGTGATTACTTCTAGACTCATCTAAGGTGCTGCAAATGGCATTGTGTCCTTTTTTCCCTTGGCGTCTCTTCTGCCTTAGCGGGGTCCATTTTCAACAATGTGATTCCCTGAGGGTTGTGGATTAGCTGACCTGGGCAGCCTTACCCTGCCGGCCCGCCCTCCCCAGGTCTGCCTCGTTGAGGTCAATATAAACAGCGCTCCAGGCAGCAATAGCCCCTGAAGCTGTGCCTGACTCCATATTGTCTGCCCCGTCAGCAGTCTCGGGGCTGTGCTGGTGGGAGGGAGTGAGGGGCCACAGCATTGTGGGTGGCCTGGTGTGAGTGGGGTTCTGCTGGCCTTTCTGCAGGATTTGCCAGGCTGCCGCCTGTAAAGAAGAGGTTGTGTCACCCATACCTTCTCCTGGAATTTCTCTCCGGACAGAGGTGAGGAAGGAAAAAAGCAGTGGGGGCCGGGACAGGAGGGGTATCTCAGGCAGGGCAATGGAAAGCTTCTGGAAGAGCGCCCGGTGCCAGGACCACACTGGCTGGCCTGCAGGCACCAAGTTGGCCTGCGTGCTGTCACTGGTGTGGCTCCACGGTCCTTCCCCTAGGCTTTCAAGCCCTTGTACATATTCAGGTGTTTTACCTGGAAAGGGTGGGAACAGTTCAGCAGCAGCTGGCCTGGGGCTCAGCTCACGTTTACTCACAGATGCCTCGGCACGGTCCCCCAGCTTTGCAATGAGGACGCTCCTTGCGTGGGGGGTGGGTTGCTGGCTGTATGGGAGATGGTTCCCCACCTCTGACCAATTTCAGAATTGTTTACCGCTGGAGCAAGTAACCTGATAGGGTTTTTCCTCTGTATAACTCGTGGGTTCAGGTTTTTTTCTTTTATGGTTCAAGTTAGATTTTATTCCTCTTTTATGTATTTATAGATATAAGCATGGAAATAATTCATTCGTATAAATACATCTGTGTGACGGGAAGAACTTTTTTCTGTTTTATTTTTAAATTTTATTTTTTTAAATTTTGAAATTTAATTTTATTTATTTTTTTATACAGCACGTTATTATTAGTTATGTATTTTATGCATATACATGTATACAGGTCAATCCCAAACTCCCAACTCATCCCACCACCACCACCCCATGGCTTCCCACACTTGGTGTCCATACGTTTGTTCTCTACCTCTGTGTCTCTATTTCTTCCCTGCAAACCAGTTCATCTGTACCATTTTTAGGCTCCACATA
This sequence comes from Mesoplodon mirus, assembly GCF_964341445.2. Classification (NCBI taxonomy): domain Eukaryota; kingdom Metazoa; phylum Chordata; class Mammalia; order Artiodactyla; family Ziphiidae; genus Mesoplodon; species Mesoplodon mirus. The sequence continues at coordinate 23,056 of NW_028294580.1, forward strand.
TATGCATTAATATACAATATTTGTTTTCCTCTTTCTGACTTACTTCTTTCTGTATGACAGTCTCTCGATCCATCGATGTCTCTACAAATGACCCAGTTTCATTCCTTTTTATGGCCGAGTAATATTCCATTTTATATATGTACCACATCTGTATCCATTCATCTGTCTGTGGGCATTTAGGTTGCTTCCATTACCTGGCTATTGTAAATAGTGCTGCAACGAACATTGTGGTGAATGTGCCTTTTTGAAATACGGTTTTCTCTGGGTATATGCCCAGAAGTGGGATTGCTGGATCAGATGGTAATTCTATTTCTAATTTTTTTAAGGAAACTCCATACTGTTCTCCATAGTGACTGTATCAATTTACATTCCCACCAATAGTGGAAGAGGGCTCCTTTTGTCCACACCCGCCCCAGAATTGGTTGTCTGTAGATTTTCTGATGATGCCGATTCTAACAGGTGTGAGGTGATACCTCATTGTAGTTTTGATTTGCATTTCTCTAATAATTAGTGCTGTTGAGCAGCTTTTCATGTGCGTCTTGGCCATCTCTGTGTCTCCTTTGAAGAAACGTCTCTTTAGATCTTCTGCCCATTTGTTTTGGGTTGTTTGTTTTTTTTAATATTAAGCTGCATGAGCTGTTTATATAGATTGGAGATTAAACCTCTGTCCATTGATTCGTTTGCAACGATTTTCACCCATTCTGAGGGATGCCTTTTTCCATTCCCGTGTTTTTTAACAAAAAAGGAAAGAAAGGAAAAGAAGCAGAACACTAATGTGCGTAAAATATGCCTTTTGAAACGGTCGTTTTGAAATATGGACGTCCTTTGAATTTTTTGGTCGATATGTGACCCCAGGATTTGTTTTCAGGGCAGGTGTCATTTACAGGCCTGCAATGATTTTGAATATCAACTGACCATTAGCGTTGGGATTAAAGCTGCTGTTGTGTGAAACGGCCACAAGGTGGCAGCAGTTCACCCTTACCAAATCTGGTTACTAGGGCAAGAGAGCCTCAGTGGAAGTGGTGTTCTAGATTGGAGTTTAGAATGGAATGTGCCAGGAGAAAGCCCCTCACGTTTGTCTCACTACTTCTTGTTCGTGTTTTTAATTTAATTTTTTATTTCTTATTACAGCAAGTTTGATTACAATGTTTGGCTTGTTGTAGATGTGGAAGATGTGGTTCTTTTACACGTATACAGATGTCTGTTCTTCCTGGGATCCTTTTCCCATGTACGTTATGACAGAATGTTGAGTAGTCCTCTCTTTGGTATTCTGTAGGTCTTTGGTGATTATATATGTCACCTGTGTTTGTATATGTCTGTTAACCCCGATATCGTAATGAAACCAATCCTCACACCTTTCCATTGGTGAACCATAAGTTTGTTTAATGAATCTGTGATTGCCCTTCTCCGTGGAAATATCTGCCCTGGTATCCATTTTTAGGTAACACCTATAAGTGATATGATATGATATGTGTCTTTCACTTTCTGACTTACTACAAGTCACGTGATTACTTCTAGACTCATCTACGGTGCTGCAAATGGCATTGTGTCCTTTTTTCCCTTGGCTTCTCTTCTGCCTTAGCGGGGTCCATTTTCAACAATGTGATTCCCTGAGGGTTGTGGATTAGCTGACCTGGGCAGCCTTACCCTGCCGACCCGCCCTCCCCAGGTGTGCCTCATTGAGGTCTATATAAACAGCGCTCCAGGCAGCAATAGCCCCTGAAGCTGTGCCTGACTCCATATTCTCTGCCCCGTCAGCAGTCTCGGGGCTGTGCTGGTGGGAGGGAGTGAGGGGCCACAGCTTTGTGGGTGGCCTGGTGTGAGTGGGGCTCTGCAGGCCTTTCTGCAGGAGTTGCCAGGCTGCCGCCTGTAAAGAAGAGGATGTGTCACCCATACCTTCCGCTGGAATTTCTATCCGGACAGAGGTGAGGAAGGAAAAAAGCAGTGGGGGCCGGGACAGGAGGGGTATCTCAGGCAGGGCAATGGAAAGCTTCTGGAAGAGCGCCCGGGTCCAAGACCACCCTGGCTGGCCTGCAGGCACCAAGTTGGCCTGCGTGCTGTCGCTGGTGTGGCTCCACGGCCCTTCCTCTAGGCTTTCAAGCCCTTGTACATATTCAGGTGTTTTACCTGGGAAGGGTGGGAACAGTTCAGCAGCAGCTGGCCTGGGGCTCAGCTCACGTTTACGCACAGATGCCTCGGCACAATCCCCCAGCTTTGCAATGAGGACGCTCCTTGCTTGGGGGGTGGGTTGCTGGCTGTATCGGAGATGGTTCCCCACCTCTGACCAATTTCAGAATTGTTTACCACTGGAGCAAGTGTCCAGATACGGTTTTCCTCTGTATAAATGGTGGGTTCAGGTTTTTTTTTTCTTTTATGTTTCAAGTTAGATTTTATTCCTCTTTTATGTATTATAGATATAAGCATGGAAATAATTCATTCCTATAAATACATCTGTGTGACGGGAAGAACTTTTTTCTCTTTTATTTCTAAATTTTATTTTTTAGAATTTTGAAATTAATTAATTTATTTTTTTATACAGCACGTTATTATTAGTTATGTATTTTATGCATATAAATGTATACAGGTCAATCCCAAACTCCCAACTCATCCCACCACCACCACCCCATGGCTTCCCACAGTTGGTGTCCATACGTTTGTTCTCTACCTCTGTGTCTCTATTTCTTCGCTGCAAACCAGTTCATCTGTACCATTTTTTAGGTTCCCCATATATGCCTTAATATACAGTATTTGGTTTCCTCTTTTTGACTTCATTCTGTATGACAGTCCCTTGATCCATCAATGTCTCTACAAATGACCCAGTTTCATTCCTTTTTATGGCCGAGTAATATTTCATTTTATATATGTACCACATCTTTATCCATTCATCTGTCTGTGGGCATTTAGGTTGCTTCCATTACCTGGCTATTGTAAATAGTGCTGCAATGAACATTGTGGTGAATGTGCCTTTTTGATTTACGGTTTTCTCTGGGTATATGCCCAGAAGTGGGATTGCTGGATCAGATGGTAATTCTATTTCTAGTTTTTTTAAGGAAACTCCATACTGTTCTCCATAGTGACTGTATCAATTTACATTCCCACCAATTGTGGAAGAGGGCTCCTTTTGTCCACACCTTCCCCAGAATTTGTTGTTTGTAGATTTTCTGATGATGCCGATTCTAACGGGTGTGAGGTGATACCTCATTGTAGTTTTGATTTGCATTTCTCTAATAATTAGTGCTGTTGAGCAGCTTTTCATGTGCGTCTTGGCCATCTCTGTATCTCCTTTGAAGAAACATCTCTTTAGATCTTCTGCCCATTTTTGTATTGGGTTGTTTGTGTTTTTAATATTAAGCTGCATGAGCTGTTTATATATATTGGAGATTAAACCTCTGTCCATTGATTCGTTTGCAACGATTTTTGCCCATTCTGAGGGATGCCTTTTTCCATTCCCGTTTTTTTTTAACAAAAAAGGAAAGAAAGGAAAAGAAGCAGAACACTAATGTGCGTAAAATATGCCTTTTGAAACGGTCGTTTTGAAATATGGACGTCCTTTGAATTTTTTGGTCGATATGTGACCCCAGGATTTGTTTTCAGGGCAGGTGTCATTTACAGGCCTGCAATGATTTTGAATATCAACTGACCATTAGCGCTGGGATTAAAGCTGCTGTTGTGTGAAACGGCCACCAGGTGGCAGCAGTTCACCCTTACCAAATCTGGTTACTAGGGCAAGAGAGCCTCAGTGGAAGTGGTGTTCTAGATTGGAATTTAGAATGGAATGTGCCAGGAGAAAGCCCCTCAAGTTTGTCTCACTAATTCTTGTTCGTGTTTTTAATTTAATTTTTTTATTTTTTATTACAGCAATTTTGATTACAATGTTTGGCTTGTTGTAGGTGTGGAAGATGTGGTTCTTTTACACATATACAGATGTCTGTTCTTCCTGGGATCCTTTTCCCATGTACGTTATGACAGAATGTTGAGTAGTCCTCTCTTGGTATTCTGTAGGTCTTTGGTGATTATATATGTCACCTGTGTTTGTATATGTCTGTTATCCCCTATCTCGTAATGAAACCAATCCTCACACCTTTCCATTCGTGAACCATAAGTTTGTTTAATGAATCTGTGATTGCCCTTCTCCGTGGAAATATCTGCCCTGGTATCCATTTTTAGGTAACACCTATAAGTGATATGATATGGTATGTGTCTTTCACTTTCTGACTTACTACAAGTCACGTGATTACTTCTAGACTCATTTACGGTGCTGCAAATGGCATTTTGTCCTTTTTTTCCTTGGCTTCACTTCTGCCTTAGCGAGGTCCATTTTCAACAATGTGATTCCCTGAGGGTTGTGGATTAGCTGACCTGGGCAGCCTTACCCTGCCGGCCCGCCCTCCCCAGGTCTGCCTCGTTGAGGTCAATATAAACAGCGCTCCAGGCAGCAATAGCCCCTGAAGCTGTGCCTGACTCCATATTCTCTGCCCCGTCAGCAGTCTCGGGGCTCTGCTGGTGGGTGGGAGTGAGGGGCCACAGCTTTGTGGGTGGCCTGGTGTGAGTGGGGCTCTGCTGGCCTTTCTGCAGGAGTTGCCAGGCTGACACCTGTAAAGAAGAGGATGTGTCACCCATACCTTCCGCTGGAATTTCTCTCCGGACCGAGGTGAGGAAGGAAAAAAGCAGTGGGGCCCAGGACAGGAGGGGTATCTCAGGCAGGGCAATGGAAAGCTTCCGGAAGAGCGCCCGGGGCCAGGACCACCCTGGCTGGCCTGCAGGCACCAAGTTGGCCTGCGTGCTGTCGCTGGTGTGGCTCGACGGCCCTTCCTCTAGGCTTTCAAGCCCTTGTACATATTCAGGTGTTTTACCTGGGAAGGGTGGGAACAGTTCAGCAGCAGCTGGCCTGGGGCTCAGCTCACGTTTATGCACAGATGCCTGAGCACATTCCCCCAGCTTTGCAATGAGGACGCTCCTTGTGTGGGGGGTGGGGTGCTGGCTGTATGGGAGATGGTTCCCCACCTCTGACCAATTTCAGAATTGTTTACCGCTGGAGCAAGTGTCCAGATAGGGTTTTCCTCTGTATAAATGGTGGGTTCAGGTTTTTTTTTTTCTTTTATGTTTCAAGTTAGATTTTATTCCTCTTTTATGTATTTATAGATATAAGCATGGAAATAATTCATTCCTATAAATACATCTGTGAGACGGGAAGAACTTTTTTCTCTTTTATTTTTAAATTTTATTGTTTAGAATTTTGAAATTAATTAATTTATTTTTTTATACAGCAGGTTATTATTAGTTATGTATTTTATGCATATAAATGTATACAGGTCAATCCCAATCTCCCAACTCATCCCACCACCACCACCCCATGGCTTCCCACACTTGGTGTCCATACGTTTGTTCTCTACCTCTGTGTCTCTATTTCTTCGCTGCAAACCAGTTCATCTGTACCATTTTTTAGGTTCCCCATATATGCCTTAATATACAGTATTTGGTTTACTCATTTTGACTTCATTCTGTATGACAGTCCCTTGATCCATCGATGTCTCTACAAATGACCCAGTTTCATTCCTTTTTATGGCCGAGTAATATTTCATTTTATATATGTACCACATCTTTATCCATTCATCTGTCTGTGGGCATTTAGGTTGCTTCCATTACCTGGCTATTGTAAATAGTGCTGCAATGAACATTGTGGTGAATGTGCCTTTTTGATTTACGGTTTTCTCTGGGTATATGCCCAGAAGTGGGATTGCTGGATCAGATGGTAATTCTATTTCTAGTTTTTTTAAGGAAACTCCATACTGTTCTCCATAGTGACTGTATCAATTTACATTCCCACCAATAGTGGAAGAGGGCTCCTTTTGTCCACACCCTCCCCAGAATTGGTTGTTTGTAGATTTTCTGATGATGCCGATTCTAACGGGTGTGAGGTGATACCTCATTGTAGTTTTGATTTGCATTTCTCTAATAATTAGTGCTGTTGAGCAGCTTTTCATGTGCGTCTTGGCCATCTCTGTGTCTCCTTTGAAGAAACATCTCTTTAAATCTTCTGCCCATTTTTGTATTGGGTTGTTTGTTTTTTTAATATTAAGCTGCATGAGCTGTTTATATATATTGGAGATTAAACCTCTGTCCATTGATTCGTTTGCAACGATTTTTGCCCATTCTGAGGGATGCCTTTTTCCATTCCCGTGATTTTTAACAAAAAAGGAAAGAAAGGAAAAGAAGCAGAACACTAATGTGCGTAAAATATGCCTTTTGAAACGGTCGTTTTGAAATATGGACGTCCTTTGAATTTTTTGGTCGATATGTGACCCCAGGATTTGTGTTCAGGGCAGGTGTCATGTACAGGCCTGCAATGATTTTGAATATCAACTGACCATTAGCGCTGGGATTAAAGCTGCTGTTGTGTGAAACGGCCACCAGGTGGCAGCAGTTCACCCTTACCAAATCTGGTTACTAGGGCAAGAGAGCCTCAGTGGAAGTGGTGTTCTAGATTGGAATTTAGAATGGAATGTGCCAGGAGAAAGCCCCTCAAGTTTGTCTCACTACTTCTTGTTCGTGTTTTTAATTTATTTTTTTTATTTTTTATTACAGCAAGTTTGATTACAATGTTTGGCTTGTTGTAGGTGTGGAAGATGTGGTTCTTTTACCCATATACAGATGTCTGTTCTTCCTGGGATCCTTTTCCCATGTACGTTATGACAGAATGTTGAGTAGTCCTCTCTTGGTATTCTGTAGGTCTTTGGTGATTATATATGTCACCTGTGTTTGTATATGTCTGTTAATCCCTATATCGTAATGAAACCAATCCTCACACCTTTCCATTCGTGAACCATAAGTTTGTTTAATGAATCTGTGATTGCCCTTCTCCGTGGAAATATCAGCCCTGGTATCCATTTTTAGGTAACACCTATAAGTGATATTATATGGTATGTGTCTTTCACTTTCTGACTTACTACAAGTCACGTGATTATTTCTAGACTCATTTACGGTGCTGCAAATGGCATTTTGTCCATTTATTCCTTGGCTTCTCTTCTGCCTTAGCGAGGTCCATTTTCAACAATGTGATTCCCTGAGGGTTGTGGATTAGCTGACCTGGGCAGCCTTACCCTGCCGGCCCGCCCTCCCCAGGTGTGCCTCATTGAGATCAATAAAAACAGCGCTCCAGGCAGCAATAGCCCCTGAAGCTGTGCCTGACTCCATATTCTCTGCCCCGTCAGCAGTCTCGGGGCTCTGCTGGTGGGTGGGAGTGATGGGCCACAGCTTTGTGGGTGGCCCGGTGTGAGTGGGGCTCTGCTGGCCTTTCTGCAGGAGTTGCCAGGCTGACACCTGTAAAGAAGAGGATGTGTCACCCATACCTTCCGCTGGAATTTCTCTCCGGACAGAGGTGAGGAAGGAAAAAAGCAGTGGGGCCCAGGACAGGAGGGGTATCTCAGGCAGGGCAATGGAAAGCTTCCGGAAGAGCGCCCGGGGTCAGGACCACACTGGCTGGCCTGCAGGCACCAAGTTGGCCTGCGTGCTGTCGCTGGTGTGGCTCGACGGCCCTTCCTCTAGGCTTTCAAGCCCTTGTACATATTCAGGTGTTTTACCTGGGAAGGGTGGGAACAGTTCAGCAGCAGCTGGCCTGGGGCTCAGCTCACGTTTACGCACAGATGCCTCGGCACATTCCCCCAGCTTTGCAATGAGGACGCTCCTTGTGTGGGGGGTGGGGTGCTGGCTGTATGGGAGATGGTTCCCCACCTCTGACCAATTTCAGAATTGTTTACCGCTGGAGCAAGTGTCCAGATAGGGTTTTCCTCTGTATAAATGGTGGGTTCAGGTTTTTTTTTTCTTTTATGTTTCAAGTTAGATTTTGTTCCTCTTTTATGTATTTATTGATATAAGCATGGAAATAATTCATTCCTATAAATACATCTGTGAGACGGGAAGAACTTTTTTCTCTTTTATTTTTAAATTTTATTGTTTAGAATTTTGAAATTAATTAATTTATTTTTTTATACAGCAGGTTATTATTAGTTATGTATTTTATGCATATAAATGTATACAGGTCAATCCCAATCTCCCAACTCATCCCACCACCACCACCCCATGGCTTCCCACACTTGGTGTCCTTACGTTTGTTCTCTACCTCTGTGTCTCTATTTCTTCGCTGCAAACCAGTTCATCTGTACCATTTTTTAGGTTCCCCATATATGCCTTAATATACAGTATTTGGTTTCCTCTTTTTGACTTCATTCTGTATGACAGTCCCTTGATCCATCGATGTCTCTACAAATGACCCAGTTTCATTCCTTTTTATGGCCGAGTAATATTTCATTTTATATATGTACCACATCTTTATCCATTCATCTGTCTGTGGGCATTTAGGTTGCTTCCATTACCTGGCTATTGTAAATAGTGCTGCAATGAACATTGTGGTGAATGTGCCTTTTTGATTTACGGTTTTCTCTGGGTATATGCCCAGAAGTGGGATTGCTGGATCAGATGGTAATTCTATTTCTAGTTTTTTTAAGGAAACTCCATACTGTTCTCCATATTGACTGTATCAATTTACATTCCCACCAATAGTGGAAGAGGGCTCCTTTTGTCCACACCCTCCCCAGAATTGGTTGTTTGTAGATTTTCTGATGATGCCGATTCTAACAGGTGTGAGGTGATACCTCATTGTAGATTTGATTTGCATTTCTCTAATAATTAGTGCTGTTGAGCAGCTTTTCATGGGCGTCTTGGCCATCTCTGTGTCTTCTTTGAAGAAACATCTCTTTAGATCTTCTGCCCATTTTTGTATTGGGTTGTTTGTTTTTTTAATATTAAGCTGCATGAGCTGTTTATATATATTGGAGATTAAACCTCTGTCCATTGATTCGTTTGCAACGGTTTTTGCCCATTCTGAGGGATGCCTTTTTCCATTCCCGTTTTTTTTTTAACAAAAAAGGAAAGAAAGGAAAAGAAGCAGAACACTAATGTGCGTAAAATATGCCTTTTGAAACGGTCGTTTTGAAATATGGACGTCATTTGAATTTTTTGGTCGATATGTGACCCCAGGATTTGTGTTCAGGGCAGGTGTCATTTACAGGCCTGCAATGATTTTGAATATCAACTGACCATTAGCGCTGGGATTAAAGCTGCTGTTGTGTGAAACGGCCACAAGGTGGCAGCAGTTCACCCTTACCAAATCTGGTTACTAGGGCAAGAGAGCCTCAGTGGAAGTGGTGTTCTAGATTGGAATTTAGAATGGAATGTGCCAGGAGAAAGCCCCTCAAGTTTGTCTCTCTACTTCTTGTTCGTGTTTTTAATTTATTTATTTTTTATTTTTTATTACAGCAAGTTTGATTACAATGTTTGGCTTGTTGTAGGTGTGGAAGATGTGGTTCTTTTACACATATACAGATGTCTGTTCTTCCTGGGATCCTTTTCCCATGTACGTTATGACAGAATGTTGAGTAGTCCTCTCTTGGTATTCTGTAGGTCTTTGGAGATTATAAATGTCACCTGTGTTTGTATATGTCTGTTAACACCTATATCGTAATGAAACCAATCCTCACACCTTTCCATTCGTGAACCATAAGTTTGTTTAATGAATCTGTGATTGCCCTTCTCCGTGGAAATATCTGCCCTGGTATCCATTTTTAGGTAACACCTATAAGTGATATGATATGGTATGTGTCTTTCACTTTCTGACTTACTACAAGTCACGTGATTACTTCTAGACTCATTTACGGTGCTGCAAATGGCATGTTGTCCTTTTTTCCTTGGCTTCTCTTCTGCCTTAGCGAGGTCCATTTTCAACAATGTGATTCCCTGAGGGTTGTGGATTAGCTGACCTGGGCAGCCTTACCCTGCCGGCCCACCCTCCCCTGGTGTGCCTCATTGAGGTCAATAAAAACAGCGCTCCAGGCAGCAATAGCCCCTGAAGCTGTGCGTGACTCCATATTCTCTGCCCCGTCAGCAGTCTCGGGGCTCTGCTGGTCGGTGGGAGTGAGGGGCCACAGCTTTGTGGGTGGCCCGGTGTGAGTGGGGCTCTGCTGGCCTTTCTGCAGGAGTTGCCAGGCTGACACCTGTAAAGAAGAGGATGTGTCACCCATACCTTCCGCTGGAATTTCTCTCCGGACAGAGGTGAGGAAGGAAAAAAGCAGTGGGGGCCAGGACAGGAGGGGTATCTCAGGCAGGGCAATGGAAAGCTTCCGGAAGAGCGCCCGGGGCCAGGACCACCCTGGCTGGCCTGCAGGCACCAAGTTGGCCTGCGTGCTGTCGCTGGTGTGGCTCGACGGCCCTTCCTCTAGGCTTTCAAGCCCTTGTACATATTCAGGTGTTTTACCTGGGAAGGGTGGGAACAGTTCAGCAGCAGCTGGCCTGGGGCTCAGCTCACGTTTACGCACAGATGCCTCGGCACAGTCCCCCAGCTTTGCAATGAGGACGCTCCTTGTGTGGGGGGTGGGGTGCTGGCTGTATGGGAGATGGTTCCCCACCTCTGACCAATTTCAGAATTTTTTACCGCTGGAGCAAATGTCCAGATAGGGTTTTCCTCTGTATAAATGGTGGGTTCAGGTTTTTTTTTTTCTTTTATGTTTCAAGTTAGATTTTATTCCTCTTTTATGTATTTATAGATATAAGCATGGAAATAATTCATTCCTATAAATACATCTGTGAGACGGGAAGAACTTTTTTCTCTTTTATTTTTAAATTTTATTGTTTAAAATTTTGAAATTAATCAATTTATTTTTTTATACAGCAGGTTATTATTAGTTATGTATTTTATGCATATAAATGTATACAGGTCAATCCCAATCTCCCAACTCATCCCACCACCACCACCCCATGGCTTCCCACGCTTGGTGTCCATACGTTTGTTCTCTACCTCTGTGTCTCTATTTCTTCGCTGCAAACCAGTTCATCTGTACCATTTTTTAGGTTCCACATATATGCCTTAATATACAGTATTTGGTTTCCTCTTTCTGACTTCATTCTCTATGACAGTCTCTTGATCCATCGATGTCTCTACAAATGACCCAATTTCATTCCTGTTTATGGCCGAGTAATATTTCATTTTATATATGTACCACATCTTTATCCATTCATCTGTCTGTGGGCATTTAGGTTGCTTTCATTACCTGGCTATTGTAAATAGTGCTGCAATGAACATTGTGGTGAATGTGCCTTTTTGATTTACGGTTTTCTCTGGGTATATGCCCAGAAGTGGGATTGCTGGATCAGATGGTAATTCTATTTCTAGTTTTTTTAAGGAAACTCCATACTGTTCTCCATAGTGACTGTATCAATTTACATTCCCACCAATAGTGGAAGAGGGCTCCTTTTGTCCACACCCTCCCCAGAATTTGTTGTTTGTAGATTTTCTGATGATGCCGATTCTAACGGGTGTGAGGTGATACCTCATTGTAGTTTTGATTTGCATTTCTCTAATAATTAGTGCTGTTGAGCAGCTTTTCATGTGCGTATTGGCCATCACTGTGTCTCCTTTGAAGAAACATCTCTTTAGATCTTCTGCCCATTTTTGTATTGGGTTGTTTGTTTTTTTAATATTAAGCTGCATGAGCTGTTTATATATATTGGAGATTAAACCTCTGTCCATTGATTCGTTTGCAACGATTTTTGCCCATTCTGAGGGATGCCTTTTTCCATTCCCGTTTTTTTTAACAAAACAGGAAAGAAAGGAAAAGAAGCAGAACACTAATGTGCGTAAAATATGCCTTTTGAAACGGTCGTTTTGAAATATGGACGTCCTTTGAATTTTTTGGTCGATATGTGACCCCAGGATTTGTGTTCAGGGCAGGTGTCATTTACAGGCCTGCAATGATTTTGAATATCAACTGACCATTAGCGCTGGGATTAAAGCTGCTGTTGTGTGAAACGGCCACAAGGTGGCAGCAGTTCACCCTTACCAAATCTGGTTACTAGGGCAAGAGAGCCTCAGTGGAAGTGGTGTTCTAGATTGGAATTTAGAATGGAATGTGCCAGGAGAAAGCCCCTCAAGTTTGTCTCACTACTTCTTGTTCGTGTTTTTAATTAATTTTTTTTTATTTTTTATTACAGCAAGTTTGATTACAATGTTTGGCTTGTTGTAGGTGTGGAAGATGTGGTTCTTTTACACATATACAGATGTCTGTTCTTCCTGGGATCCTTTTCCCATGTACGTTATGACAGAATGTTGAGTAGTCCTCTCTTGGTATTCTGTAGGTCTTTGGAGATTATATATGTCACCTGTGTTTGTATATGTCTGTTAACACCTATATCGTAATGAAACCAATCCTCACACCTTTCCATTGGTGAACCATAAGTTTGTTTAATGAATCTGTGATTGCCCTTCTCCGTGGAAATATCTGCCCTGATATCCATTTTTAGGTAACACCTATAAGTGATATGATATGGTATGTGTCTTTCACTTTCTGACTTACTACAAGTCACGTGATTACTTCTAGACTCATTTACGGTGCTGCAAATGGCATTTTGTCCTTTTTTCCTTGGCTTCTCTTCTGCCTTAGCGAGGTCCATTTTCAACAATGTGATTCCCTGAGGGTTGTGGATTAGCTGACCTGGGCAGCCTTACCCTGCCGGCCCGCCCTCCCCAGGTGTGCCTCATTGAGGTCAATAAAAACAGCGCTCCAGGCAGCAATAGCCCCTGAAGCTGTGCCTGACTCCATATTCTCTGCCCCTTCAGCAGTCTCGGGGCTCTGCTGGTGGGTGGGAGTGAGGGGCCACAGCTTTGTGGGTGGCCCGGTGTGAGTGGGGCTCTGCTGGCCTTTCTGCAGGAGTTGCCAGGCTGACACCTGTAAAGAAGAGGATGTGTCACCCATACCTTCCGCTGGAATTTCTCTCCGGACAGAGGTGAGGAAGGAAAAAAGCAGTGGGGGCCAGGACAGGAGGGGTATCTCAGGCAGGGCAATGGAAAGCTTCCGGAAGAGCGCCCGGGGCCAGGACCACCCTGGCTGGCCTGCAGGCACCAAGTTGGCCTGCGTGCTGTCGCTGGTGTGGCTCGACGGCCCTTCCTCTAGGCTTTCAAGCCCTTGTACATATTCAGGTGTTTTACCTGGGAAGGGTGGGAACAGTTCAGCAGCAGCTGGCCTGGGGCTCAGCTCACGTTTACGCACAGATGCCCTGGCACAGTCCCCCAGCTTTGCAATGAGGACGCTCCTTGTGTGGGGAGTGGGGTGCTGGCTGTATGGGAGATGGTTCCCCACCTCTGACCAATTTCAGAATTGTTTACCGCTGGAGCAAATGTCCAGATAGGGTTTTCCTCTGTATAAATGGTGGGTTCAGGTTTTTTTTTTCTTTTATGTTTCAAGTTAGATTTTATTCCTCTTTTATGTATTTATAGATATAAGCATGGAAATAATTCATTCCTATAAATACATCTGTGAGACGGGAAGAACTTTTTTCTCTTTTATTTTTAAATTTTATTGTTTAGAATTTTGAAATTAATCAATTTATTTTTTTATACAGCAGGTTATTATTAGTTATGTATTTTATGCATATAAATGTATACAGGTCAATCCCAATCTCCCAACTCATCCCACCACCACCACCCCATGGCTTCCCACGCTTGGTGTCCATACGTTTGTTCTCTACCTCTTTGTCTCTATTTCTTCGCTGCAAACCAGTTCATCTGTACCATTTTTTAGGTTCCACATATATGCCTTAATATACAGTATTTGGTTTCCTCTTTCTGACTTCATTCTCTATGACAGTCTCTTGATCCATCGATGTCTCTACAAATGACCCAATTTCATTCCTGTTTATGGCCGAGTAATATTTCATTTTATATATGTACCACATCTTTATCCATTCATCTGTCTGTGGGCATTTAGGTTGCTTTCATTACCTGGCTATTGTAAATAGTGCTGCAATGAACATTGTGGTGAATGTGCCTTTTTGATTTACGGTTTTCTCTGGTTATATGCCCAGAAGTGGGATTGCTGGATCAGATGGTAATTCTATTTCTAGTTTTTTTAAGGAAACTCCATACTGTTCTCCATAGTGACTGTATCAATTTACATTCCCACCAATAGTGGAAGAGGGCTCCTTTTGTCCACACCCTCCCCAGAATTTGTTGTTTGTAGATTTTCTGATGATGCCGATTCTAACGGGTGTGAGGTGATACCTCATTGTAGTTTTGATTTGCATTTCTCTAATAATTAGTGCTGTTGAGCAGCTTTTCATGTGCGTATTGGCCATCACTGTGTCTCCTTTGAAGAAACATCTCTTTAGATCTTCTGCCCATTTTTGTATTGGGTTGTTTGTTTTTTTAATATTAAGCTGCATGAGCTGTTTATATATATTGGAGATTAAACCTCTGTCCATTGATTCGTTTGCAACGATTTTTGCCCATTCTGAGGGATGCCTTTTTCCTTTCCCGTTTTTTTTAACAAAAAAGGAAAGAAAGGAAAAGAAGCAGAACACTAATGTGCGTAAAATATGCCTTTTGAAACGGTCGTTTTGAAATATGGACGTCCTTTGAATTTTTTGGTCGATATGTGACCCCAGGATTTGTGTTCAGGGCAGGTGTCATTTACAGGCCTGCAATGATTTTGAATATCAACTGACCATTAGCGCTGGGATTAAAGCTGCTGTTGTGTGAAACGGCCACAAGGTGGCAGCAGTTCACCCTTACCAAATCTGGTTACTAGGGCAAGAGAGCCTCAGTGGAAGTGGTGTTCTAGATTGGAATTTAGAATGGAATGTGCCAGGAGAAAGCCCCTCAAGTTTGTCTCACTACTTCTTGTTCGTGTTTTTAATTTATTTATTTTTTATTTTTTATTACAGCAAGTTTGATTACAATGTTTGGCTTGTTGTAGGTGTGGAAGATGTGGTTCTTTAACACATATACAGATGACTGTTCTTCCTGGGATCCTTTTCCCATGTACGTTATGACAGAATATTGAGTAGTCCTCTCTTGGTATTCTGTAGGTCTTTGGAGATTATATATGTCACCTGTGTTTGTATATGTCTGTTAACACCTATATCGTAATGAAACCAATCCATACACCTTTCCATTCGTGAACCATAAGTTTGTTTAATGAATCTGTGATTGCCCTTCTCCGTGGAAATATCTGCCCTGGTATCCATTTTTAGGTAACACCTATAAGTGATATGATATGATATGTGTTTTTCACTTTCTGACTTACTACAAGTCACGTGATTACTTCTAGACTCATCTACGGTGCTGCAAATAGCATTGTGTCCTTTTTTCCGTTGGCTTCACTTCTGCCTTAGCGAGGTCCATTTTCAACAATGTGATTCCCTGAGGGTTGTGGATTAGCTGACCTGGGCAGCCTTACCCTGCCGGCCCGCCCTCCCCAGGTGTGCCTCGTTGAGGTCAATATAAACAGCGCTCCAGGCAGCAATAGCCCCTGAAGCTGTGCCTGACTCCATATTCTCTGCCCCGTCAGCAGTCTCGGGGCTCTGCTGGTGGGTGGGAGTGAGGGGCCACAGCTTTGTGGGTGGCCCGGTGTGAGTGGGGCTCTGCTGGCCTTTCTGCAGGAGTTGCCAGGCTGACACCTGTAAAGAAGAGGATGTGTCACCCATACCTTCCGCTGGAATTTCTCTCCGGACAGAGGTGAGGAAGGAAAAAAGCAGTGGGGCCCAGGACAGGAGGGGTATCTCAGGCAGGGCAATGGAAAGCTTCCGGAAGAGCGCCCGGGGCCAGGAGCACCCTGGCTGGCCTGCAGGCACCAAGTTGGCCTGCGTGCTGTCGCTGGTGTGACTCGACGGCCCTTCCTCTAGGCTTTCAAGCCCTTGTACATATTCAGGTGTTTTACCTGGGAAGGGTGGGAACAGTTCAGCAGCAGCTGGCCTGGGGCTCAGCTCACGTTTACACACAGATGCCTCGGCACATTCCCCCAGCTTTGCAATGAGGACGCTCCTTGTGTGAGGGGTGGGGTGCTGGCTGTATGGGAGATGGTTCCCCACCTCTGACCAATTTCAGAATTGTTTACCGCTGGAGCAAGTGTCCAGATAGGGTTTTCCTCTGTATAAATGGTGGGTTCAGGTTTTTTTTTTTCTTTTATGTTTCAAGTTAGATTTTATTCCTCTTTTATGTATTTATAGATATAAGCATGGAAATAATTCATTCCTATAAATACATCTGTGAGACGGGAAGAACTTTTTTCTCTTTTATTTTTAAATTTTATTGTTTAGAATTTTGAAATTAATCAATTTATTTTTTTATACAGCAGGTTATTATTAGTTATGTATTTTATGCATATAAATGTATACAGGTCAATCCCAATCTCCCAACTCATCCCACCACCACCACCCCATGGCTTCCCACGCTTGGTGTCCATACGTTTGTTCTCTACCTCTTTGTCTCTATTTCTTCGCTGCAAACCAGTTCATCTGTACCATTTTTTAGGTTCCACATATATGCCTTAATATACAGTATTTGGTTTCCTCTTTCTGACTTCATTCTCTATGACAGTCTCTTGATCCATCGATGTCTCTACAAATGACCCAATTTCATTCCTGTTTATGGCCGAGTAATATTTCATTTTATATATGTACCACATCTTTATCCATTCATCTGTCTGTGGGCATTTAGGTTGCTTTCATTACCTGGCTATTGTAAATAGTGCTGCAATGAACATTGTGGTGAATGTGCCTTTTTGATTTACGGTTTTCTCTGGGTATATGCCCAGAAGTGGGATTGCTGGATCAGATGGTAATTCTATTTCTAGTTTTTTTAAGGAAACTCCATACTGTTCTCCATAGTGACTGTATCAATTTACATTCCCACCAATAGTGGAAGAGGGCTCCTTTTGTCCACACCCTCCCCAGAATTTGTTGTTTGTAGATTTTCTGATGATGCCGATTCTAACGGGTGTGAGGTGATACCTCATTGTAGTTTTGATTTGCATTTCTCTAATAATTAGTGCTGTTGAGCAGCTTTTCATGTGCGTATTGGCCATCACTGTGTCTCCTTTGAAGAAACATCTCTTTAGATCTTCTGCCCATTTTTGTATTGGGTTGTTTGTTTTTTTAATATTAAGCTGCATGAGCTGTTTATATATATTGGAGATTAAACCTCTGTCCATTGATTCGTTTGCAACGATTTTTGCCCATTCTGAGGGATGCCTTTTTCCTTTCCCGTTTTTTTTAACAAAAAAGGAAAGAAAGGAAAAGAAGCAGAACACTAATGTGCGTAAAATATGCCTTTTGAAACGGTCGTTTTGAAATATGGACGTCCTTTGAATTTTTTGGTCGATATGTGACCCCAGGATTTGTGTTCAGGGCAGGTGTCATTTACAGGCCTGCAATGATTTTGAATATCAACTGACCATTAGCGCTGGGATTAAAGCTGCTGTTGTGTGAAACGGCCACAAGGTGGCAGCAGTTCACCCTTACCAAATCTGGTTACTAGGGCAAGAGAGCCTCAGTGGAAGTGGTGTTCTAGATTGGAATTTAGAATGGAATGTGCCAGGAGAAAGCCCCTCAAGTTTGTCTCACTACTTCTTGTTCGTGTTTTTAATTTATTTATTTTTTATTTTTTATTACAGCAAGTTTGATTACAATGTTTGGCTTGTTGTAGGTGTGGAAGATGTGGTTCTTTAACACATATACAGATGACTGTTCTTCCTGGGATCCTTTTCCCATGTACGTTATGACAGAATATTGAGTAGTCCTCTCTTGGTATTCTGTAGGTCTTTGGAGATTATATATGTCACCTGTGTTTGTATATGTCTGTTAACACCTATATCGTAATGAAACCAATCCATACACCTTTCCATTCGTGAACCATAAGTTTGTTTAATGAATCTGTGATTGCCCTTCTCCGTGGAAATATCTGCCCTGGTATCCATTTTTAGGTAACACCTATAAGTGATATGATATGATATGTGTTTTTCACTTTCTGACTTACTACAAGTCACGTGATTACTTCTAGACTCATCTACGGTGCTGCAAATGGCATTGTGTCCTTTTTTCCGTTGGCTTCACTTCTGCCTTAGCGAGGTCCATTTTCAACAATGTGATTCCCTGAGGGTTGTGGATTAGCTGACCTGGGCAGCCTTACCCTGCCGGCCCGCCCTCCCCAGGTGTGCCTCGTTGAGGTCAATATAAACAGCGCTCCAGGCAGCAATAGCCCCTGAAGCTGTGCCTGACTCCATATTCTCTGCCCCGTCAGCAGTCTCGGGGCTCTGCTGGTGGGTGGGAGTGAGGGGCCACAGCTTTGTGGGTGGCCCGGTGTGAGTGGGGCTCTGCTGGCCTTTCTGCAGGAGTTGCCAGGCTGACACCTGTAAAGAAGAGGATGTGTCACCCATACCTTCCGCTGGAATTTCTCTCCGGACAGAGGTGAGGAAGGAAAAAAGCAGTGGGGGCCAGGACAGGAGGGGTATCTCAGGCAGGGCAATGGAAAGCTTCCGGAAGAGCGCCCGGGGCCAGGAGCACCCTGGCTGGCCTGCAGGCACCAAGTTGGCCTGCGTGCTGTCGCTGGTGTGACTCGACGGCCCTTCCTCTAGGCTTTCAAGCCCTTGTACATATTCAGGTGTTTTACCTGGGAAGGGTGGGAACAGTTCAGCAGCAGCTGGCCTGGGGCTCAGCTCACGTTTACACACAGATGCCTCGGCACATTCCCCCAGCTTTGCAATGAGGACGCTCCTTGTGTGGGGGGTGGGGTGCTGGCTGTATGGGAGATGGTTCCCCACCTCTGACCAATTTCAGAATTGTTTACCGCTGGAGCAAGTGTCCAGATAGGGTTTTCCTCTGTATAAATGGTGGGTTCAGGTTTTTTTTTTTCTTTTATGTTTCAAGTTAGATTTTATTCCTCTTTTATGTATTTATAGATATAAGCATGGAAATAATTCATTCCTATAAATACATCTGTGAGACGGGAAGAACTTTTTTCTCTTTTATTTTTAAATTTTATTGTTTAGAATTTTGAAATTAATTAATTTATTTTTTTATACAGCACGTTATTATTAGTTATGTATTTTATGCATATAAATGTATACAGGTCAATCCCAATCTCCCAACTCATCCCACCACCACCACCCCATGGCTTCCCACACTTGGTGTCCATACGTTTGTTCTCTACCTCTGTGTCTCTATTTCTTCGCTGCAAACCAGTTCATCTGTACCATTTTTTAGGTTCCACATATATGCCTTAATATACAGTATTTGGTTTCCTCTTTTTGACTTCATTCTGTATGACAGTCCCTTGATCCATCGATGTTTCTACAAATGACCCAGTTTCATTCCTTTTTATGGCCGAGTAATATTTCATTTTATATATGTACCACATCTTTATCCATTCATCTGTCTGTGGGCATTTAGGTTGCTTCCATTACCTGGCTATTGTAAATAGTGCTGCAATGAACATTGTGGTGAATGTGCCTTTTTGATTTACGGTTTTCTCTGGGTATATGCCCAGAAGTGGGATTGCTGGATCAGATGGTAATTCTATTTCTAGTTTTTTTAATGAAAATCCATACTGTTCTCCATAGTGACTGTATCAATTTACATTCCCACCAATAGTGGAAGAGGGCTCCTTTTGTCCACACCCTCCCCAGAATTTGTTGTTTGTAGATTTTCTGATGATGCCGATTCTAACGGGTGTGAGGTGATACCTCATTGTAGTTTTGATTTGCATTTCTCTAATAATTAGTGCTGTTGAGCAGCTTTTCATGTGTTTCTTGGCCATCTCTGTGTCTCCTTTGAAGAAACATCTCTTTAGATCTTCTGCCCATTTTTGTATTGGGTTGTTTGTTTTTTTAATATTAAGCTGCATGAGCTGTTTATATATATTGGAGATTAAACCTCTGTCCATTGATTCGTTTGCAACGATTTTTGCCCATTCTGAGGGATGCCTTTTTCCATTCCCGTGATTTTTAACGAAAAAGGAAAGAAAGGAAAAGAAGCAGAACACTAATGTGCGTAAAATATGCCTTTTGAAACGGTCGTTTTGAAATATGGACGTCCTTTGAATTTTTTGGTCGATATGTGACCCCAGGATTTGTGTTCAGGGCAGGTGTCATGTACAGGCCTGCAATGATTTTGAATATCAACTGACCATTAGCGCTGGGATTAAAGCTGCTGTTGTGTGAAACGGCCACAAGGTGGCATCAGTTCACCCTTACCAAATCTGGTTACTAGGGCAAGAGAGCCTCAGTGGAAGTGGTGTTCTAGATTGGAATTTAGAATGGAATGTGCCAGGAGAAAGCCCCTCAAGTTTGTCTCACTACTTCTTGTTCGTGTTTTTAATTTATTTTTTTTATTTTTTATTACAGCAAGTTTGATTACAATGTTTGGCTTGTTGTAGGTGTGGAAGATGTGGTTCTTTTACCCATATACAGATGTCTGTTCTTCCTGGGATCCTTTTCCCATGTACGTTATGACAGAATGTTGAGTAGTCCTCTCTTGGTATTCTGTAGGACTTTGGTGATTATATATGTCACCTGTGTTTGTATATGTCTGTTAATCCCTATATCGTAATGAAACCAATCCTCACACCTTTCCATTCGTGAACCATAAGTTTGTTTAATGAATCTGTGATTGCCCTTCTCCGTGGAAATATCAGCCCTGGTATCCATTTTTAGGTAACACCTATAAGTGATATTATATGGTATGTGTCTTTCACTTTCTGACTTACTACAAGTCACGTGATTATTTCTAGACTCATTTACGGTGCTGCAAATGGCATTTTGTCCATTTATTCCTTGGCTTCTCTTCTGCATTAGCGAGGTCCATTTTCAACAATGTGATTCCCTGAGGGTTGTGGATCAGCTGACCTGGGCAGCCTTACCCTGCCGGCCCGCCCTCCCCAGGTGTGCCTCGTTGAGGTCAATATAAACAGAGCTCCAGGCAGCAATAGCCCCTGAAGCTGTGCCTGACTCCATATTCTCTGCCCCATCAGCAGTCTCGGGGCTGTGCTTGTGGGAGGGAGAGAGGTGCCACAGCTTTGTGGTTGGCCCGGTGTGAGTGGGGTTCTGCTGGCCTTTCTGCAGGAGTTGCCAGGCTGCCGCCTGTAAAGAAGAGGATGTGTCACCCATACCTTCCGCTGGAATTTCTCTCCGGACAGAGGTGAGGAAGGAAAAAAGCAGTGGGGCCCGGGACAGGAGGGGTATCTCAGGCAGGGCAATGGAAAGCTTCTGGAAGAGCGCCCGGGGTCAGGACCACCCTGGCTGGCCTGCAGGCACCAAGTTGGCCTGCGTGCTGTCGCTGGTGTGGCTCCACGGTCCTTCCTCTAGGCTTTCAAGCCCTTGTACATATTCAGGTGTTTTACCTGGAAAGGGTGGGAACAGTTCAGCAGCAGCTGGCCTGGGGCTCAGCTCACGTTTACTCACAGATGCCTCGGCACGGTTCCCCAGCTTTGCAATGAGAATGCTCCATGCGTGGGGGGTGGGTTGCTGGCTGTATGGGAGATGGTTCCCCACCTCTGACCAATTTCAGAATTGTTTACTGCTGGAGCAATTGTGCCCTGATAGGGTTTTCCTCTGTATAACTCGTGGGTTCAGGTTTTTTTTTTTTCTTTTATGGTTCAAGTTAGATTTTATTCCTCTTTTATGTATTTATAGATATAAGCATGGAAATAATTCATTCCAATAAATACATCTGTGTGACGGGAAGAACTTTTTTCTGTTTTATTGTTAAATTCTATTTTTTTTAAATTTTGAAATATAATTTTATTTATATTTTTATACAGCAGGTTTTTATTAGTTATGTATTTTATGCATATACATGTATACAAGTCAATCCCAATCTCCCAACTCATCCCACCACCACCACCCCATGGTTTCCCACACTTGGTGTCCATACCTTTGTTCTCTACATCTGTGTCTCTATTTCTTCCCTGCAAACCAGTTCATCTGTACCATTTTTTTAGGTTCCACATATATGCATTAATATACAATATTTGTTTTCCTCTTTCTGACTTACCTCATTCTGTATGACAGTCTCTCGATCCATCGATGTCTCTACAAATGACCCAGGTTCATTCCTTTTTATGGCCGAGTAATATTCCATTTTATATATGTACCACATCTTTATCCATTCATCTGTCTGTGGGCATTTAGGTTGCTTCCATTACCTGGCTATTGTAAATAGTGCTGCAATGAACATTGTGGTGAATGTGCCTTTTTGATTTACGGATTTCTCTGGGTATATGCCCAGAAGTGGGATTGCTGGATCAGATGGTAATTCTATTTCTAGTTTTTTTAAGGAAAATCCATACTGTTCTCCATAGTGACTGTATCAAGTTACATTCCCACCAATAGTGGAAGAGGGCTCCTTTTGTCCACACACTACCCAGAATTTGTTGTTTGTAGATTTTCTGATGATGCCGATTCTAACAGGTGTGAGGTGATACCTCATTGTAGTTTTGATTTGCATTTCTCTAATAATTAGTGCTGTTGAGCAGCTTTTCATGTGCGTCTTGGCCACCTCTGTGTCTCCTTTGAAGAAACATCTCTTTAGATCTTCTGCCCATTTTTGTATTGGGTTGTTTGTTTTTTTAATATTAAGCTGCATGAGCTGTTTATATATATTGGAGATTAAACCTCTGTCCATTGATTCGTTTGCAATGATTTTCGCCCATTCTGAGGGATGCATTTTTCCATTCCCGTTTTTTTTAACAAAAAAGGAAAGAAAGGAAAAGAAGCAGAACACTAATGTGCGTAAAATATGCCTTTTGAAACGATCGTTTTGAAATATGGACGTGCTTTGAATTTTTTGGTCGATATGTGACCCCAGGATTTGTTTTCAGGGCAGGTGTCATTTACAGGCCAGCAATGATTTTGAATATCAACTGACCATTAGCGTTGGGATTAAAGCTGCTGTTGTGTGAAACGGCCACAAGGTGGCAGCAGTTCACCCTTAACAAATCTGGTTACTAGGGCAAGAGAGCCTCAATGGAAGTGGTGTTCTAGATTGGAATTTAGAATGGAATGTGCCAGGAGAAAGCCCCTCACGTTTGTATCACTACACCTTGTTCGTGTTTTTAATTTAAATTTTTTTATTTTTTATTACAGCAAGTTTGATTACAATGTTTGGCTTGTTGTAGGTGTGGAAGATGTGGTTCTTTTACACATATACAGATGTCTGTTCTTCCTGGGATCCTTTTCCCATGTACATTATGACAGAATGTTGAGTAGTCCTCTTTTGGTATTCTGTAGGTCTTTGGTGTTTATATATGTCACCTGTGTTTGTATATGTCTGTTAACCCCGATATCGTAATGAAACCAATCCTCACACCTTTCCATTGGTGAACCATAAGTTTGTTTAATGAATCTGTGATTGCCCTTCTCCGTGGAAATATCTGCCCTGGTATCCATTTTTAGGTAACACCTATAAGTTATATGATATGTGTCTTTCAATTTCTGACTTACTACAAGTCACGTGATTACTTCTAGACTCATCTACGGTGCTGCAAATGGCATTGTGTCCTTTTTTCCCTTGGCTTCTCTTCTGCCTTAGCGGGGTCCATTTTCAACAATGTGATTCCCTGAGGGTTGTGGATTAGCTGACCTGGGCAGCCTTACCCTGCCCCCCCGCCCTCCCCAGGTGTGCCTCGGTGAGGTCAATATAAACAGAGCTCCAGGCAGCCATAGCCCCTGAAACTGTGCCTGACTCCATATTATCTGCCCCGTCAGCAGTCTCGGGGCTGTGCTGGTGGGAGGGAGTGAGGGGCCACAGCTTTGTGGGTGGCCCGTAGTGAGTGGGGTTCTGCTGGCCTTTCTGCAGGAGTTGCCAGGCTGCCGCCTGTAAAGAAGAGGATATGTCACCCATACCTTCCGCTGGAATTTCTCTCCGGACAGAGGTGAGGAAGGAAAAAAGCAGTGGGGGCCGGGACAGGAGGGGTATCTCAGGCAGGGCAATGGAAATCTTCTGCAAGAGCGCCCGGGGCCAGGACCACGCTGGCTGGCCTGCAGGCACCAAGTTGGCCTGCGTGCTGTCGCTGGTGTGGCTCCACGGTCCTTCCTCTAGGCTTTCAAGCCCTTGTACATATTCAGGTGTTTTACCTGGAAAGGGTGGGAACAGTTCAGCAGCAGCTGGCCTGGGGCTCAGCTCACGTTTACTCACAGATGCCTCGGCACGGTCCCCCAGCTTTGCAATGAGGACGCTCCTTGCGTGGGTGGTGGGTTGCTGGCTGTATGGGAGATGGTTCCCCACCTCTGACCAATTTCAGAATTGTTTACTGCTGGAGCAATTGTGCCCTGATAGGGTTTTCCTCTGTATAACTCGTGGGTTCAGGTTTTTTTTTCTTTTATGGTTCAAGTTAGATTTTATTCCTCTTTTATGTATTTATAGATATAAGCATGGAAATAATTCATTCCTATAAATACATCTGTGTGACGGGAAGAACTTTTTTCTGTTTTATTGTTAAATTCTATTTTTTTTAAATTTTGAAATATAATTTTATTTATATTTTTATACAGCAGGTTATTATTAGTTATGTATTTTATGCATATAAATGTATACAGGTCAATCCCAATCTCCCAACTCATCCCACCACCACCACCCCATGGCTTCCCACACTTGGTGTCCATACGTTTGTTCTCTACCTCTGTGTCTCTATTTCTTCGCTGCAAACCAGTTCATCTGTACCATTTTTTAGGTTCCACATATATGCCTTAATATACAGTATTTGGTTTCCTCTTTTTGACTTCATTCTGTATGACAGTCCCTTGATCCATCGATGTTTCTACAAATGACCCAGTTTCATTCCTTTTTATGGCCGAGTAATATTTCATTTTATATATGTACCACATCTTTATCCATTCATCTGTCTGTGGGCATTTAGGTTGCTTCCATTACCTGGCTATTGTAAATAGTGCTGCAACGAACATTGTGGTGAATGTGCCTTTTTGAAATACGGTTTTCTCTGGGTATATGCCCAGAAGTGGGATTGCTGGATCAGATGGTAATTCTATTTCTAGTTTTTTTAAGGAAACTCCATACTGTTCTCCATAGTGACTGTATCAAGTTACATTCCCACCAATAGTGGAAGAGGGCTCCTTTTGTCCACACCCTCCCCAGAATTGGTTGTTTGTAGATTTTCTGATGATGCCGATTCTAACAGGTGTGAGGTGATACCTCATTGTAGTTTTGATTTGCATTTCTCTAATAATTAGTGCTGTTGAGCAGCTTTTCATGTGCGTCTTGGCCATCTCTGTGTCTTCTTTGAAGAAACGTCTCTTTAGATCTTCTGCCCATTTTTGTATTGGGTTGTTTGTTTTTTTAATATTAAGCTGCATGAGCTGTTTATATATATTGGAGAATAAACCTCTGTCCATTGATTCGTTTGAAACGATTTTCGCCCATTCTGAGGGATGCCTTTTTCCATTCCCGTTTTTTTTAACAAAAAAGGAAAGAAAGGAAAAGAAGCAGAACACTAATGTGCGTAAAATATGCCTTTTGAAACGGTCGTTTTGAAATATGGACGTCCTTTGAATTTTTTGGTCGATATGTGACCCCAGGATTTGTTTTCAGGGCAGGTGTCATTTACAGGCCTGCAATGATTTTGAATATCAACTGACCATTAGCGCTGGGATTAAAGCTGCTGTTGTGTGAAACGGCCACAAGGTGGCAGCAGTTCACCCTTACCAAATCTGGTTACTAGGGCAAGAGAGCCTCAGTGGAAGTGGTGTTCTAGATTGGAATTTAGAATGGAATGTGCCAGGAGAAAGCCCCTCAAGTTTGTCTCACTAATTCTTGTTCGTGTTTTTAATTTATTTATTTTTTATTTTTTATTACAGCAAGTTTGATTACAATGTTTGGCTTGTTGTAGGTGTGGAAGATGTGGTTCTTTAACACATATACAGATGACTGTTCTTCCTGGGATCCTTTTCCCATGTACGTTATGACAGAATGTTGAGTAGTCCTCTCTTGGTATTCTGTAGGTCTTTGGTGATTATATATGTCACCTGTGTTTGTATATGTCTGTTAACCCCGATATCGTAATGAAACCAATCCATACACCGTTCCATTGGTGAACCATAAGTTTGTTTAATGAATCTGTGATTGCCCTTCTCCGTGGAAATATCTTCCCTGGTATCCATTTTTAGGTAACACCTATAAGTGATATGATATGATATGTGTCTTTCACTTTCTGACTTACTACAAGTCACGTGATTACTTCTACACTCATCTACGGTGCTGCAAATAGCATTGTGTCCTTTTTTCCGTTGGCTTCACTTCTGCCTTAGCGAGGTCCATTTTCAACAATGTGATTCCCTGAGGGTTGTGGATTAGCTGACTTGGGCAGCCTTACCCTGCCGGCCCGCCCTCCCCAGGTGTGCCTCGTTGAGGTCAATATAAACAGCGCTACAGGCAGCAATAGCCCCTGAAGCTGTGCCTGACTCCATATTCTCTGCCCCGTCAGCAGTCTCGGGGCTCTGCTGGTGGGTGGGAGTGAGGGGCCACAGCTTTGTGGGTGGCCCGGTGTGAGTGTGGCTCTGCTGGCCTTTCTGCAGGAGTTGCCAGGCTGACACCTGTAAAGAAGAGGATGTGTCACCCATACCTTCCGCTGGAATTTCTCTCCGGACAGAGGTGAGGAAGGAAAAAAGCAGTGGGGTCAGGACAGGAGGGGTATCTCAGGCAGGGCAATGGAAAGCTTCCGGAAGAGCGCCCGGGGCCAGGACCACCCTGGCTGGCCTGCAGGCACCAAGTTGGCCTGCGTGCTGTCGCTGGTGTGGCTCGACGGCCCTTCCTCTAGGCTTTCAAGCCCTTGTACATATTCAGGTGTTTTACCTGGGAAGGGTGGGAACAGTTCAGCAGCAGCTGGCCTGGGGCTCAGCTCACGTTTACACACAGATGCTTCGGCACATTCCCCCAGCTTTGCAATGAGGACGCTCCTTGTGTGGGGGGTGGGGTGCTGGCTGTATGGGAGATGGTTCCCCACCTCTGACCAATTTCAGAATTGTTTACCGCTGGAGCAAGTGTCCAGATAGGGTTTTCCTCTGTATAAATGGTGGGTTCAGGTTTTTTTTTCTTTTATGTTTCAAGTTAGATTTTATTCCTCTTTTATGTATTTATAGATATAAGCATGGAAATAATTCATTCCTATAAATACATCTGTGAGACGGGAAGAACTTTTTTCTCTTTTATTTTTAAATTTTATTGTTTAGAATTTTGAAATTAATTAATTTATTTTTTTATACAGCAGGTTATTATTAGTTATGTATTTTATGCATATAAATGTATACAGGTCAATCCCAATCTCCCAACTCATCCCACCACCACCACCCCATGGCTTCCCACACTTGGTGTCCATACGTTTGTTCTCTACCTCTGTGTCTCTATTTCTTCGCTGCAAACCAGTTCATCTGTACCATTTTTTAGGTTCCACATATATGCCTTAATATACAGTATTTGGTTTCCTCTTTCTGACTTCATTCTTTATGACAGTCTCTTGATCCATCGATGTCTCTACAAATGACCCAGTTTCATTCCTTTTTATGGCCGAGTAATATTTCATTTTATATATGTACCACATCTTTATCCATTCATCTGTCTGTGGGCATTTAGGTTGCTTCCATTACCTGGCTATTGTAAATAGTGCTGCAATGAACATTGTGGTGAATGTGCCTTTTTGATTTACGGTTTTCTCTGGGTATATGCCCAGAAGTGGGATTGCTGGATCAGATGGTAATTCTATTTCTAGTTTTTTTAACGAAACTCCATACTGTTCTCCATAGTGACTGTATCAATTTACATTCCCACCAATAGTGGAAGAGGGCTCCTTTTGTCCACACCCTCCCCAGAATTTGTTGTTTGTAGATTTTCTGATGATGCCGATTCTAACGGGTGTGAGGTGATACCTCATTGTAGTTTTGATTTGCATTTCTCTAATAATTAGTGCTGTTGAGCAGCTTTTCATGTGCGTCTTGGCCACCTCTGTGTCTCCTTTGAAGAAACATCTCTTTAGATCTTCTGCCCATTTTTGTATTGGGTTGTTTGTTTTTTTAATATTAAGCTGCATGAGCTGTTTATATATATTGGAGATTAAACCTCTGTCCATTGATTCGTTTGCAACGATTTTTGCCCATTCTGAGGGATGCCTTTTTCCATTCCCGTGTTTTTTAACAAAAAAGGAAAGAAAGGAAAAGAAGCAGAACACTAATGTGCGTAAAATATGCCTTTTGAAACGGTCGTTTTGAAATATGGAAGTCCTTTGAATTTTTTGGTCGATATGTGACCCCAGGATTTGTGTTCAGGGCAGGTGTCATTTACAGGCCTGCAATGATTTTGAATATCAACTGACCATTAGCGCTGGGATTAAAGCTGCTGTTGTGTGAAACGGCCACAAGGTGGCAGCAGTTCACCCTTACCAAATCTGGTTACTAGGGCAAGAGAGCCTCAGTGGAAGTGGTGTTCTAGATTGGAATTTAGAATGGAATGTGCCAGGAGAAAGCCCCTCAAGTTTGTCTCACTACTTCTTGTTCATGTTTTTAATTTAATTTTTTTATTTTTTAATACAGCAAGTTTGATTACAATGTTTGGCTTGTTGTAGGTGTGGAAGATGTGGTTCTTTTACACATATACAGATGACTGTACTTCCTGGGATCCTTTTCCCATGTACGTTATGACAGAATGT
The DNA here is from genome assembly GCF_964341445.2 of Mesoplodon mirus. Lineage (NCBI taxonomy): Eukaryota > Metazoa > Chordata > Mammalia > Artiodactyla > Ziphiidae > Mesoplodon > Mesoplodon mirus. Next base: position 51,587 of record NW_028294580.1, read on the forward strand.
TGAGTAGTCCTCTCTTGGTATTCTGTAGGTCTTTGGTGATTATATATGTCACCTGTGTTTGTATATGTCTGTTAACCCCGATATCGTAATGAAACCAATCCTCACACCTTTCCATTGGTGAACCATAAGTTTGTTTAATGAATCTGTGATTGCCCTTCTCCGTGGAAATATCTTCCCTGGTATCCATTTTTAGGTAACACCTATAAGTGATATGATATGATATGTGTCTTTCACTTTCTGACTTACTACAAGTCACGTGATTACTTCTAGTCTCATCTACGGTGCTGCAAATAGCATTGTGTCCTTTTTTCCGTTGGCTTCACTTCTGCCTTAGCGAGGTCCATTTTCAACAATGTGATTCCCTGAGGGTTGTGGATTAGCTGACCTGGGTAGCCTTACCCTGCCGGCCCGCCCTCCCCAGGTGTGCCTCGTTGAGGTCAATATAAACAGCGCTCCAGGCAGCAATAGCCCCTGAAGCTGTGCCTGACTCCATATTCTCTGCCCCGTCAGCAGTCTCGGGGCTCTGCTGGTGGGTGGGAGTGAGGGGCCACAGCTTTGTGGGTGGCCCGGTGTGAGTGGGGCTCTGCTGACCTTTCTGCAGGAGTTGCCAGGCTGACACCTGTAAAGAAGAGGATGTGTCACCCATACCTTCCGCTGGAATTTCTCTCCGGACAGAGGTGAGGAAGGAAAAAAGCAGTGGGGGCCAGGACAGGAGGGGTATCTCAGGCAGGGCAATGGAAAGCTTCCGGAAGAGCGCCCGGGGCCAGGACCACCCTGGCTGGCCTGCAGGCACCAAGTTGGCCTGCGTGCTGTCGCTGGTGTGGCTCGACGTCCCTTCCTGTAGGCTTTCAAGCCCTTGTACATATTCAGGTGTTTTACCTTTGAATGGTGGGAACAGTTCAGCAGCAGCTGGCCTGGGGCTCAGCTCACGTTTATACACAGATGCTTCGGCACATTCCCCCAGCTTTGCAATGAGGACGCTCCTTGCGTGGGGGTTGGGTTGCTGGCTGTACGGGAGATGGTTCCCCACCTCTGACCAATTTCAGAATTGTTTACCGCTGGAGCAAGTGTCCAGATAGGGTTTTCCTCTGTATAAATGGTGGGTTCAGGTTTTTTTTTTTCTTTTATGTTTCAAGTTAGATTTTATTCCTCTTTTATGTATTTATAGATATAAGCATGGAAATAATTCATTCCTATAAATACATCTGTGAGACGGGAAGAACTTTTTTCTCTTTTATTTTTAAATTTTATTGTTTAGAATTTTGAAATTAATTAATTTATTTTTTTATACAGCAGGTTATTATTAGTTATGTATTTTATGCATATAAATGTATACAGGTCAATCCCAATCTCCCAACTCATCCCACCACCACCACCCCATGGCTTCCCACACTTGGTGTCCATACGTTTGTTCTCTACCTCTGTGTCTCTATTTCTTCGCTGCAAACCAGTTCATCTGTACCATTTTTTAGGTTCCACATATATGCCTTAATATACAGTATTTGGTTTCCTCTTTCTGACTTCATTCTGTATGACAGTCTCTTGATCCATCGATGTCTCTACAAATGACCCAGTTTCATTCCTTTTTATGGCCGAGTAATATTTCATTTTATATATGTACCACATCTTTATCCATTCATCTGTCTGTGGGCATTTAGGTTGCTTCCATTACCTGGCTATTGTAAATAGTGCTGCAATGAACATTGTGGTGAATGTGCCTTTTTGATTTACGGTTTTCTCTGGGTATATGCCCAGAAGTGGGATTGCTGGATCAGATGGTAATTCTATTTCTAGTTTTTTTAAAGAAACTCCATACTGTTCTCCATAGTGACTGTATCAATTTACATTCCCACCAATAGTGGAAGAGGGCTCCTTTTGTCCACACCCTCCCCAGAATTGGTTGTTTGTAGATTTTCTGATGATGCCGATTCTAACGGGTGTGAGGTGATACCTCATTGTAGTTTTGATTTGCATTTCTCTAATAATTAGTTCTGTTGAGCAGCTTTTCATGTGCGTCTTGGCCATCTCTGTGTCTCCTTTGAAGAAACATCTCTTTAGATCTTCTGCCCATTTTTGTATTGGGTTGTTTGTTTTTTTAATATTAAGCTGCATGAGCTGTTTATATATATTGGAGATTAAACCTCTGTCCATTGATTCGTTTGCAACGATTTTTGCCCATTCTGAGGGATGCCTTTTTCCATTCCCGTGTTTTTTAACAAAAAAGGAAAGAAAGGAAAAGAAGCAGAACACTAATGTGCGTAAAATATGCCTTTTGAAACGGTCGTTTTGAAATATGGAAGTACTTTGAATTTTTTGGTCGATATGTGACCCCAGGATTTGTGTTCAGGGCAGGTGTCATTTACAGGCCTGCAATGATTTTGAATATCAACTGACCATTAGCGCTGGGATTAAAGCTGCTGTTGTGTGAAACGGCCACCAGGTGGCAGCAGTTCACCCTTACCAAATCTGGTTACTAGGGCAAGAGAGCCTCAGTGGAAGTGGTGTTCTAGATTGGAATTTAGAATGGAATGTGCCAGGAGAAAGCCCCTCAAGTTTGTCTCACTACTTCTTGTTCATGTTTTTAATTTAATTTTTTTATTTTTTAATACAGCAAGTTTGATTACAATGTTTGGCTTGTTGTAGGTGTGGAAGATGTGGTTCTTTTACACATATACAGATGACTGTTCTTCCTGGGATCCTTTTCCCATGTACGTTATGACAGAATGTTGAGTAGTCCTCTCTTGGTATTCTGTAGGTCTTTGGTGATTATATATGTCACCTGTGTTTGTATATGTCTGTTAACCCCAATATCGTAATGAAACCAATCCTCACACCTTTCCATTGGTGAACCATAAGTTTGTTTAATGAATCTGTGATTGCCCTTCTCCGTGGAAATATCTTCCCTGGTATCCATTTTTAGGTAACACCTATAAGTGATATGATATGATATGTGTCTTTCACTTTCTGACTTACTACAATTCACGTGATTACTTCTAGACTCATCTACGGTGCTGCAAATAGCATTGTGTCCTTTTTTCCGTTGGCTCCTATTCTGCCTTAGCGAGGTCCATTTTCAATAATGTGATTCCCTGAGGGTTGTGGATTAGCTGACCTGGGCAGCCTTACACTGCCGGCCCGCCCTCCCCAGGTGTGCCTCGTTGAGGTCAATATAAACAGCGCTCCAGGCAGCAATAGCCACTGAAGCTGTGCCTGACTCCATATTCTCTGCCCCGTCAGCAGTCTCGGGGTTGTGCTGGTGGGTGGCAGTGACGGGACACAGCTTTGTGGGTGGCCCGGTGTGAGTGGGGCTCTGCTGGCCTTTTTGCAGGAGTAGCCAGGCTGCCACCTGTAAAGAAGAGGATGTGTCACCCATACCTTCTGCTGGAATTTCTCTCCGGACAGAGGTGAGGAAGGAAAAAAGCATTGTGGGCCAGGACAGGAGGGGTATCTCAGGCAGGGCAATGGAAAGCTTCCGGAAGAGCGCCCGGGGCCAGGAGCACCCTGGCTGGCCTGCAGGCACCAAGTTGGCCTGCGTGCTGTCGCTGGTGTGGCTCGACGGCCCTTCCTCTAGGCTTTCAAGCCCTTGTACATATTCAGGTGTTTTACCTGGAAAGGTTGGGAACAGTTCAGCAGCAGCTGGCCTGGGGCTCAGCTCACGTTTACGCACAGATGCCTCGGCACAGTCCCCCAGCTTTGCAATGAGGACGCTCCTTGTGTGGGGTGGGGTGCTGGCTGTATGGGAGATGGTTCCCCACCTCTGACCAATTTCAGAATTGTTTACCGCTGGAGCAAGTGTCCAGATAGGGTTTTCCTCTGTATAAATGGTGGGTTCAGGTTTTTTTTTTCTTTTATGTTTCAAGTTAGATTTTATTCCTCTTTTATGTATTTATAGATATAAGCATGGAAATAATTCATTCCTATAAGTACATCTGTGAGACGGGAACAACTTTTTTCTCTTTTATTTTTAAATTTTATTGTTTAGAATTTTGAAATTAATTAATTTATTTTTTTATACAGCAGGTTATTATTAGTTATGTATTTTATGCATATAAATGTATACAGGTCAATCCCAATCTCCCAACTCATCCCACCACCACCACCCCATGGTTTCCCACACTTGGTGTCCATACGTTTGTTCTCTACATCTGTGTCTCTATTTCTTCCCTGCAAACCAGTTCATCTGTACCATTTTTTTAGGTTCCACATATATGCATTAATATACAATATTTGTTTTCCTCTTTCTGACTTACCTCATTCTGTATGACAGTCTCTCGATCCATCGATGTCTCTACAAATGACCCAGGTTCATTCCTTTTTATGGCCGAGTAATATTCCATTTTATATATGTACCACATCTTTATCCATTCATCTGTCTGTGGGCATTTAGGTTGCTTCCATTACCTGGCTATTGTAAATAGTGCTGCAATGAACATTGTGGTGAATGTGCCTTTTTGATTTACGGTTTTCTCTGGGTATATGCCCAGAAGTGGGATTGCTGGATCAGATGGTAATTCTATTTCTAGTTTTTTTAAGGAAACTCCATACTGTTCTCCATAGTGACTGTATCAAGTTACATTCCCACCAGTAGTGGAAGAGGGCTCATTTTGTCCACACCCTACCCAGAATTTGTTGTTTGTAGATTTTCTGATGATGCCGATTCTAACAGGTGTGAGGTGATACCTCATTGTAGTTTTGATTTGCATTTCTCTAATAATTAGTGCTGTTGAGCAGCTTTTCATGTGCGTCTTGGCCACCTCTGTGTCTCCTTTGAAGAAACATCTCTTTAGATCTTCTGCCCATTTTTGTATTGGGTTGTTTGTTTTTTTAATATTAAGCTGCATGAGCTGTTTATATATATTGGAGATTAAACCTCTGTCCATTGATTCGTTTGCAACGATTTTCGCCCATTCTGAGGGATGCCTTTTTCCATTCCCGTTTTTTTTAGCAAAAAAGGAAAGAAAGGAAAAGAAGCAGAACACTAATGTGCGTAAAATATGCCTTTTGAAACGGTCGTTTTGAAACATGGACGTGCTTTGAATTTTTTGGTCGATATGTGACCCCAGGATTTGTTTCAGGGCAGGTGTCATTTACAGGCCTGCAATGATTTTGAATATCAACTGACCATTAGCGCTGGGATTAAAGCTGCTGTTGTGTGAAACGGCCACAAGGTGGCAGCAGTTCTCCCTTATCAAATCTGGTTACTAGGGTAAGAGCGCCTCAGTGGAAGTGGTGTTCTAGATTGGAATTTAGAATGGAATGTGCCAGGAGAAAGCCCCTCAAGTTTGTCTCACTACTTCTTGTTCGTGTTTTTAATTTAATTTTTTATATTTTTTATTACAGCAAGTTTGATTACAATGTTTGGCTTGTTGTAGGTGTGGAAGATGTGGTTCTTTTACACATATACAGATGTCTGTTCTTCCTGGGATCTTTTTCCCACGTACGTTATGACAGAGTTGTGTAGTCCTCTCTTGGTATTCTGTAGGTCTTTGGTGATTATATATGTCACCTGTGTTTGTATATGTGTGTTAACCCTGATATCGTAATGAAACCAATCCTCACACCTTTCCATTGGTGAACCATAAGTTTGTTTAATGAATCTGTGATTGGCCTTCTCTGTGGAAATATCTGCCCTGGTATCCATTTTTAGGTAACACCTATAAGTGATATGATATGATATGTGTCTTTCACTTTCTGACTTACTACAAGTCACGTGATTACTTCTAGACTCATCTACGGTGCTGCAAATGGCATTGTGTCCTTTTTTCCCTTGGCTTCTCTTCTGCCTTAGCGGGGTCCAATTTCAACAATGTGATTCCCTGAGGGTTGTGGATTAGCTGACCTGGGCAGCCTTACCCTGCCGGCCCACCCTCCCCAGGTGTGCCTCGGTGAGGTCCATATAAACAGAGCTCCAGGCAGCAATAGCCCCTGAAGCTGTGCCTGACTCCATATTCTCTGCCCCGTCAGCAGTCTCGGGGCTGTGCTGGTGGGAGGGAGTGAGGGGCCACAGCTTTGTGGGTGGCCCGTCATGAGTGGGGTTCTGCTGGCCTTTCTGCAGGAGTTGCCAGGCTGACGCCTCTAAAGAAGAGGATATGTCACCCATACCTTCCGCTGGAATTTCTCTCCGGACAGAGGTGAGGAAGGAAAAAAGCAATGGGGGCCGGGACAGGAGGGGTATCTCAGGCAGCCAATGGAAATCTTCTGCAAGAGCGCCCGGGTCCAGGACCACGCTGGCTGGCCTGCAGGCACCAAGCTGGCCTGCGTGCTGTCGCTGGTGTGGCTCAACGGTCCTTCCTCTAGGCTTTCAAGCCCTTGTACATATTCAGGTGTTTTACCTGGAAAGGGTGGGAACAGTTCAGCAGCAGCTGGCCTGGGGCTCAGGTCACGTTTACTCACCGATGCCTCGGCACGGTCCCCCAGCTTTGCAATGAGGACGCTCCTTGCGTGGGGGGTGGGTTGCTGGCTGTATGGGAGATGGTTCCCCACCTCTGACCAATTTCAGAATTGTTTACTGCTGGAGCAATTGTGCCCTGATAGGGTTTTCCTCTGTATAACTCGTGGGTTCAGGTTTTTTTCTTTTATGGTTCAAGTTAGATTTTATTCCTCTTTTATGTATTTATAGATATAAGCATGGAAATAATTCATTCGTATAAATACATCTGTGTGACGGGAAGAACTTTTTTCTGTTTTATTTTTAAATTTTATTTTTTAAAATTTTGAAATTTTATTTTATTTATTTTTTTATACAGCACGTTATTATTAGTTATGTACTTTATGCATATACATGTATACAGGTCAATCCCAATCTCCCAACTCATCCCACCACCACCACCCCATGGCTTCCCACACTTGGTGTCCATACGTTTGTTCTCTACCTCTGTGTCTCTATTTCTTCCCTGCAAACCAGTTCATCTGTACCGTTTTTTAGGCTCCACATATATGCATTAATATACAGTATTTGTTTTCCTCTTTCTGAGTTACTTCATTCTGTATAACAGTCACTCCATCCATCGATGTCTCTACAAATGACTCAGTTTCATTCCTTTTTATGGCCGAGTAATATTCCATTTTATATATGTACCACATCTTTATCCATTTATCTGTCTGTGGGCATTTAGGTTGCTTCCATTACCTGGCGATTGTAAATAGTGCTGCAATGAACATTGTGGTGAATGTGCCTTTTAGATTTACGGTTTTATCTGGGTATATGCCCAGAAGTGGGATTGCTGGATCAGATGGTAATTCTATTTCTAATTTTCTTAAGGAAACTCCATACTGTTCTCCATAGTGACTGTATCAATTTACATTCCCACCAATAGTGGATGAGGGCTCCTTTTGTCCACACCCTCCCCAGAATTGGTTGTTTGTAGATTTTCTGATGATGCCGATTCTAACAGGTGTGAGGTGATACCTCATTGTAGTTTTGATTTGCATTTCTCTAATAATTAGTGCTGTTGAGCAGCTTTTCATGTGCGTCTCGGCCATCACTGTGTCTCCTTTGAAGAAACGTCTCTTTAGATCTTCTGCCCATTTTTGTATTGGGTTGTTTGTTTTTTTATTATTAAGCTGCATGAGCTGTTTATATATATTGGAGATTAAACCTCTGTCCATTGATTCGTCTGCAACGATTTTCGCCCATTCTGAGGGATGCCTTTTTCCATTCCCGTTTTTTTTAACAAAAAAGGAAAGAAAGGAAAAGAAGCAGAACACTACTGTGCGTAAAATATGCCTTTTGAAATGGTCGTTTTGAAATATGGACGTCCTTTGAATTTTTTGGTCGATATGTGACCCCAGGATTTGTTTTCAGGGCAGGTGTCATTTACAGGCCTGCAATGATTTTGAATATCAACTGACCATTAGTGCTGGGATTAAAGCTGCTGTTGTGTGAAACGGCCACAAGGTGGCGGCAGTTCTCCCTTACCAAATCTGGTTACTAGGGCAAGAGAGCCTCAGTGGAAGTGGTGTTCTAGATTGGAATTTAGAATGGAATGTGCCAGGAGAAAGCCCCTCACGTTTGTCTCACTACTTCTTGTTCGTGTTTTTAATTTAATTTTTTATTTTTTATTACAGCAAGTTTGATTACAATGTTTGGCTTGTTGTAGGTGTGGAAGGTGTTGTTCTTTTACACATATACAGATGTCTGTTCTTCCTGGGATCCTTTTCCCATGTACGTTATGACAGAATGTTGAGTAGTCCTCTCTTGGTATTCTGAAGGTCTTTGGTGATTATATATGTCACCTGTGTTTGTATATGTCTGTTAACCGCGATATCGTAATGAAACCAATCCTCACACCTTTCCATTGGTGAACCATAAGTTTGTTTAATGAATCTGTGATTGCCCTTCTCCGTGGAAATATCTTCCCTGGTATCCATTTTTAGGTAACACCTATAAGTGATATGATATGATATGTGTCTTTCACTTTCTGAGTTACTACAAGTCACGTGATTACTTCTAGACTCATCTACGGTGCTGCAAATGGCACCGTGTCCTTTTTTCCCTTGGCTTCTCTTCTGCCTTAGCGAGGTCCATTTTCACCAATGTGATTTCCTGAGGGTTGTGGATTAGCTGACCTGGGCAGCCTTACCCTGCCGGCCCGCCCTCCCCTGGTGTGACTCGTCAGGCTACGTGCTGACGCAAGGCTCAGTGCCACCGTACGGGCCAGGAGTAGGCTACAGCGTAGGGTAGAGTGTAGGGCTGGTGGTGGTTTTCCGTACGGGGCTATGGTTAGGATTAGGGAACGGCAAGGCTTAGGGCACAGGTGAGGGTAGAGTAACATGGGAGGGTCAGGCTATGTGTTGAAGCACAGGTCAGTGCCCGCGTACGGGCCAGGAGTAGGCTATGGCGTAGGGTAAAGTGTAGGGCTGGTGGTTGGTTTCCGTTCCGGGCTAGGGTTAGTGTTAGGGAAGGGAAGGCTTAGGTCACAGGTGAGGGTACGGAAACGTGTGAGGGTCAGGGTACGTGTTGACGCACGGGTCAGTGCCAGCGTACGGGCCAGGAGTAGGCTACTGCGTAGGGTAAGGTGTAGGGCTGGTGGTGGGTTTCCGTTCCGGGTTAGGGTTACGGTGAGGGTACACCAAGGCTTAGGGCACAGGTGAGTGTACTGAAACGTGGGATGGTCAGGCAACGTGCTGACGCACGGGTCAGTGCTAGCGTACGGGCCAGGAGTAGGCTAATGCTTGGGGGTAAGGTGTAGCGCTGGTGGTGGCTTTCCGTTCAGGGCTAGGGTTAGTGTTAGGGAACGGCAAGGCTTGGGGCACTGGTGAGGGTAAGGAAACGTGGGAGGGTCAGGCTACGTGCTGATGCACGGGTCAGTGCCAGCGTACCAGCCAGGAGTAGGCTACGCCTTGGGGGTTAGTTGTAGGGCTGGTGGTGGGTTTCCGTTCTGGGCTAGGGTTAGTGTTAGGGAACGGCAAGTCTTAGGGCACTGCTGAGGGTACAGAAACGTGGGAGGATCAGGCTACGTGCTGACGCATGGGTCAGTGCCAGCGTACGGGCCAGGAGTAGGCTATGGTTTGGGAAGTTTAGGTGTAGGGCTTGTTGTGGGTTTCCGTTCCGTACTAGGTTTAGTATTAGTGAACGGCAAGGCTTAGGGCACAGGTGAGGGTACGGAAATGTGGGAAGGTCACGCTGCGTTCTGACGCACAGGTCAGTGCCAGTAACGGGCGAGGTGTAGGCTACGGCGAACAGTAAGGTGTATAGCTGGTCGTGGGTTTCCGTTCCGGGCTAGGGTTAGGGTTAAGGAACAGCAAGGCTTAGGGCACACGTGAGGGTACAGAAACGTGGAAGGGTCAGGCTACGTGCTGACGCACGGGTCAGTGCCAGCGTATGGGCCAGGAGTAGGCTATGGCTTGGGGGTTAGTTGTAGGGCTGGTGGTGGGTTTTCATTCCATACTAGGTTTAGGGTTAGGGAACGGCAAAACTTAGGGCACAGGTGAGGATACGGAAATGTGGGAAGGTCAGGCTACGTGCTGACGCACAGGTCAGTGCCAGCGTACGGGCCAGGAGTATGCTACGGCATAGGGTAAGGTGTAGGGCTGGTGGTAGTTTTCCGTCCCGGCCTAGGGTTAGGGTGAGGGAACTGAAAGGCTTAGGGCCCAGGTGATTGTACGGAAATGTGGGAAGGTGAGGCTACATGCTGACTCATGGGTCAGTGCCAGCGTACGGATCAGGAGTAGGCTACGGCTTGGGGGTAAGATGTAGGGCTGGTGGTGGGTTTCCATTCAGGGCTAGGTTTAGGGTTAGGGAACGGCAAGGCTTAGGGCCCAGGTGAGGGTACGGAAACGTGGGAGGGTCAGGCTACATGCTGACGCACGGGTCAGTGCCAGCGTACGGGCCAGGAGTAGGCTACGGCTTGTGGGTAAGTTGTAGGGCTGGTGGTGGGTTTCCGTTCCGGGCTAGGGTTAGGGTTAGGGAACGGCAAGGCTTAGGGCACAGGTGAGGGTACAGAAACATGGGAGGGTCAGGCTACGTGCTGACGCACGTGTCAGTGCCCGCGCACGTGCCAGGAGTAGGCTACGGCGTTGGGTAAGGTATAGGGCTGGTGGTGGGTTTCCGTTCCGGGCTAGGATTAGGGTTAGGGAACCGCAAGCCTTAGGGCACAGGTGAGGGTACGGAAACGTGGGAGGGTCAGGGTACGTGCTGACTCACGTGTCAGTGCCAGCATACGGGTCAGGAGTAGGCTTCGGCATAGGGTAAAGTGTAGGGCTGGTGGTGGGTTTCCGTTCCCGGCTAGGTTTAGGGTTAGGGAACGGCAAGGCTCAGGGCACAGGTGAGGGTACAGAAACGTGGGAGTGTCTGGCTACGTGCTGACGCACGGGTCAGTGCCAGCATTCGGGCCAGGAGTAGGCTATGGCTTGGGGTTAAGTTGTAGGGCTGGTGGTGGGTTTCCGTTCCGGGCTAGGGTTAGGGTTAGGGAACGGCAAGGCTTAGGGCACAGGTGAGGGTACGGAAACGTGGGAGGGTCACGCTACGTGCTGACGCATGGGTCAGTGCCAGCGTACGGGCCAGGAGTAGGCTACGGCGTAGGGTAAGGTGTAGGGCTGGTGGTGGGTTTCCGTTCCGGGCTACGGTTAGGGTTAGGGAACGGCAAAACTTAGGGCACAGTTGAGGGCACGGAAACGTGAGAGGGTCACGCTACGTGCTGACGCACGGGTCAGTGCCAGCGTACCGGCCAGGTGTAGGCTACGGCTTGGGGGTTAGGTGTAGGGCTGGTTGTCGGTTTCCGTTACGGGCTAGGGTTAGTGTTAGGGAACGGCAAGGCTTAGGGCACAGGTGAGGGTACGGAGAAGTCGGAGGGTCAGGCTACGTGTTTCGCACGGGTCAGTGCCAGCGTACGGGCCAGGAGTAGGCTGTGGCTTGGGGGTTAGGTGTCGGGTTGTTGTTGTGTTTCCGTTCTGTACTAGGTTTAGGGTTAGGGAACGGCAAGGCTTAGGGCACAGGTGAGGGTATGGAAACGTGAGACGGTCAGGCTACATGCTGACGCACGGGTCAGTGCCAGCGTACCGGCCAGGAGTAGGCTATGGCTTTGGGGTAAGCTGTAGGGCTGGTGGTGGTTTTCCGTTCAGGACTAGGGCTCGGGTTAGGGAACGGCAAGTCTTAGGGCACAGGTGAGGGTACGGACACGTGTGAGGGTCTGGCTACGTGCTGACTCACGGGTCAGTGCCAGGGTACGGGCCAGGAGTAGTCTACGGTGTAGGGTAAGGTGTAGGGCTGGGGGTGGGTTTCTGTTCCGGGCTACGGTTAGGGTTAGAGAACAGCAAGGCTTAGGGCAGAGGTGAGTATAGGGAAACGTGGGAGCGTCAGGCTACATGCTGACACACGTGTCAGTGCCAGCGTATGGGCCAGGAGTAGGCTACGGCATACGGTAAGGTGTAGGGCTGGTGGTGGGTTTCCGTTCCCGGCTAGGGTTAGTGTTAGGGAACGGCAAGGTTTAGGGCACAGGTGAGGGTACGGAAAAGTGGGAGGGTCAGGCTACGTGCTGACGCACGGGTCAGTGGCAGCTTTCGGGCCAGGTGTAGGCTACGGCGTAGGGAAAGGTGTAGGGCTGGTGGTGGGTTTATTTTCCGGGTTAGCGTTAGGGTGAGGGAACGGCAAGGCTTAGGGCACAGGTGAGGGTACGGAAAAGTGGGATGGTCAGGCTACGTGCTTACGCACGGGTCAGTGCCAGCGTACGGGCCAGGAGTACGCTACGGCTAAGGAATAAGGTGTAGGGCTGGTGGTGTGTTTCCGTTCCAGGCTAGGGTTAGTGTTAGGGAACAGCAAGTCTTAGGGCACAGGTGAGGGTACAGAAACGTGGGAGGGTCAGGCTAAGTACTGACGCACGGGTCAGTGCCAGCGTACCGGCCAGGAGTAGGCTATGGCTTGAGGGTAAGCTGTAGGGCTGGTGGTGTGTTTCCTTTCCGGACTAGGGTTAGGGTTAGGGAATGGCAAGGCTTAGGGCACAGGTGAGGGTACGGAAACGTGGGAGGGTCAGGCTACGTGCTGACGCACGGGTCATTGCCAGCATACGGGCCAGGAATAGGCTACGGCTAGGGGGTAAGGTGTAGGGCTGGTGGTGGGTTTCCCTTCCTTACTAGGTTTAGGGTTAGGGAACGGCAAGGCTTAGGGCACAGGTGAGGGTATGGAAATGTGGAAAGGTCAGGCTACGTGCTGACGCACAGGTCAGTGCCAGTCACGGGCCACGAGTAGGCTACGGCGTAGAGTAAGGTGTATGGATGGTGGTGGGTTTCCGTTCGTACTAGGGTTAGTGTGAGGGAACTGCAAGGCTCACGGCACAGGTGAGGGAACGGAAACGTGGGAGGGTCAGGCTACGTGCTGATGCACGGGTCAGTGCCAGCATACGGGCCAGGAGTAGGCTACGGCTTGGGGGTAAGTTGTAGGACTGGTGGTGTGTTTCTGTTCTGGGGTAGGGTTAGGGTGAGGGAACGGCAAGGCTTAGGGCACAGGTGAGGGTACGGAAACGTGGGACGGTCAGGCTACATGCTGTCGCACGGGTCAGTGCCAGCATACCGGCCAGGAGTAGGTTATGGCTTGGGGTTAAGCTGTAGGGCTGGTGGTGGGTTTCCGTTACGGACTAGGGTTAGGGTTAGGGAACAAGAAGGCTTAGTGCACAGGTGAGGGTACGGAAAAGTGTGAGGGTCAGGCTACGTGCTGACGCACTGGTCAGTGCCAGCCTACGGGCCAGGAGTAGGATACGGCGTAAGGTAAGGTGTAGGGCTGGTGGTGGGTTTCCGTTCCGGGCTAGGGTTAGGGTTAGGGAACGGCAAGGCTTAGGGCACAGGTGAGGGTACGGAAACGTGGGAGGGTCAGGCTACTTGCTGACGCACGGGTCAGTGCCAGCGTATGGGCCAGGAGTAGGCTACGGCTTGGGTGTAAGTTGTAGGCCTGGTGGTGGGTTTCCATTCTGGGCGAGGGTTAGGGTTAGGGAACGGCAAGGCTTAGGGCTGAGGTGAGGTTACGGAAACGTGGGAGGGTCAGGCTACGTGCTGATGCACAAGTCAGTGCCAGCGTACCGGCCAGGAGTAGGCTACGGCTTGGGGGTTAGGTGTAGGGCTGGTGGTGGGTTTCCTTTCCGGGCTAGGGTTAGTGTTAGGGAACAGGAAGGCTTAGGGCATAGGTGAGGGTACGGAAACCTGGGAGGGTCAGGCTACGTGCTGACGCACGGTTCAGTGCCAGTTTACGGGCCAGGAGTATGCTATGGCTTGTGGGTTAGGTGTAGGGCTTGTGGTGTGTTTCCGTCCCGTACTAGGGTTAGGGTTTGAGAACGGCAAGGCTTAGGGCACAGGTGAGGTTACGGTAATGTGGGAAGGTCAGGCTACGTGCTGACGCACAGGTCAGTGCCAGCGTACGGGCCAGGAGTAGGCTACGGCTTGGTGGTTAGGTGTAGGGCTGGTGGTGGGTTTCCGTTCTGGGCTAGGGTTAGAGTTAGGGAACGGCAAGGCTTAGGGCACAGGTGAGGGTACGGAATCGTGGGAGGGTCAGGCTACTTGCTGACGCACGGGTCAGTGCCAGCGTACGGGCCAGGAGTAGGCTATGGCTTGGGGGTTAGGTGTAGGGCTGGTGGTGGGTTTCGGTTTCGTAGTAGGTTTAGGGTTAGGGAACGGCAAGGCTTAGGGCACAGGTGAGGGTACGGAAACGTGGGAGGGTCAGGCTGCGTGCTGACTCACGGGTCAATGCCAGCGTACGGGCCAAGAGTAGGCTACGGCGTAGGGTATGGTGTAGGGCTGGTGGTGGTTTTCCATTCCGGGCTAGGGTTAGGTTTAGGGAACGGCAAGGCTTAGGGCACAGGTGAGGGTACGGAAACGTGGGAGGGTCAGGCTATGTGCTGATGCAAGGGTCAGTGCCAGCGTACAGGCCAGTAGTAGCCTTCGTCGTAGGGTAAGGTGTATGGCTTGTGTTGGGTTTCTGTTCCGGGCTAGGGTTAGGGATAGGGAATGGCAAGGCTTAGGGCACTTGTGAGGGTACGGAAACGAGGGATGGTCAGGCTACGTGCTGACGCACAGATCAGTGCCTGCGTACGAGCCAGGATTAGGCTACGGCTTGTGGTTTAGGTGTAGGGCTGGTGGTGGGTTTAGGTTCCGGGCTAGGGTTAGGGTTATGGAACGGCAAGGCTTAGGGCACAGGTGAGGGTACGGAAACGTGGGAGGGTCAGGCTACGTGCTGATGCATGGGTCAGTGCCAGCGTACCGGCCAAGAGTAGGTTACGGCTAGGGGGTTAGGTGAAGTGCTGGTAGGGGGTTTCCGTTCCGGGCTAGGGTTAGGGTTCGGGAACGGCAAGCCTTAGGGCACAGGTGAGGGTACGGAAACGTGGGACGGTCAGGCTACATGCTGACGCACGGGTCAGTGCCAGCGTACCTGCCAGGAGAAGGTTATGGCTTGGGAGTAAGCTGTAGGGCTGGTGGTGGGTTTCCATTCCGGGCTAGGGTTAGGGTTAGGGAACGGCAAGGCTTAGGTCACAGGTGAGGGTACGGAAACTTGTGAGGGTGAGGCTACGTGCTGATGCACGGGTCAGTGCCAGCGTACGGGCCAGGAGTAGGCTATGGCTTGGGGGTAAGCTATAGGGCTGGTGGTGGGTTTCTGTTCCAGGCTAGGGTTAGTGTTAGGGAACGGCAAGGCTTAGGTCACAGGTGATGGTACGGAAACGTGTGATGGTCAGGCTACGTGCTGACTCATGGGTCAGTGCCAGGGTACGGGCCAGGAGTAGGCTATGGCTTGGGGGTAAGCTGTAGGGCTGGTGGTGGGGTTCCGTTCCGGGCTAGGGTTAGTGTTAGGGAACGGCAAGGCTTAGGTCACAGGTGATGGTACGGAAACGTGTGACGGTCAGGCTACGTGCTGACTCATGGGTCAGTGCCAGGGTACGGGCCAGGAGTAGGCTATGGCGTAGGGTAAAGTGTAGGGCTGGTGGTGGGTTTCCGTTCCGGGCTAGGGTTAGGGTTAGGGAACGGCAAGTCTTAGGGCAGAGGTGAGGGTACGGAAACGTGGGAGGGTCAGGCTTCGTGCTGAGGCACGGGTCAGTGCCAGGGTATGGGCCAGGAGTAGGCTACGGCATAGGGTAAAGTGTAGGGCTGGTGGTGCGTTTCCATTACGGGCTAGGGTTAGGGTTAGGGAACGGCAAGGCTTAGGGCACAGGTGTGGGTACGGAAACGTGGGAGGGTCAGGCTAATTGCTGACGCACGGGTCAGTGCCAGCGTACGGGCCAGGAGTAGGCTACGGCTTGGGTGTAAGTTGTAGGGCTGGTGGTGGGTTTCCGTTCTGGGCGAGGGTCAGGGTTAGGGAACGTCAAAGCTTAGAGCACAGGTGAGGGTACGGAAACGTGGGAGGGTCAGGCTACGTGCTGACGCACGGGTCAGTGCCAGCGTACCGCCAGGAGTAGGCTACGGCTTGGGGGTTAGGTGTAGGGCTGGTGGTGTGTTTCCATTCCAGGCTAGGGTTAGTGTTAGGGAACGGCAAGGCTTAGGGCACAGGTGAGGGTACGGAAACGTGGGAGGGTCAGGCTACGTGCTGACTCACGGGTCAGTGCCAGCGTACGGGCAAGGAGTAGGCTACTGCGTAGGGTATGGTGTAGTGCTTGTGGTGGTTTTCCATTCCGGGCGAGGGTTAGGGTTAAGGAACGGCAAGGCTTAGGGCACAGGTGAGGGTATGGAAACGTGGGAGGGTCAGGCTATGTGCTGATGCAAGGGTCAGTGCCAGCGTACGGACCAGGAGTAGGCTTCGGCTTGTGGGTAAGTTGTAGGGCTGGTGGTGGGTTTCCGTTCCGGGCTAGGTTTAGGGTTAGGGAACGGCAAGGCTTAGGGCACAGGTGAGGGTACGGAAACGTGGGAGGGTCAGGCTACGTGCTGACGCACGGGTCAGTGCCAGCATACGGGCCAGGATTAGGCTACGGCTTGGGGTTAAGTTGTAGGTCTGTTGGTGGGTTTAGGTTCCGGGCTAGGGTTAGGTTTAGGGAACGGCAAGGCTTAGGGCACATGTGAGGGTACAGAAACGTGGGAGGGTCAGCCTACGTGCTGACGCACCGGTCAGTGCCAGCGTACCGGCCAGGAGTAGGCTACGGCTTGTGGGTTAGGTGTAGGGCTAGTGGTGGGTTTCCGTTCCGAACTAGGCTTAGTGATAGGGAACGGCTAGGCTTAGGGCACTGGTGAGGGTATGGAAACGTGGGAGGGTCAGGCTACGTGCTGACGCACGTGTCAGTGCCAGCGTACGGGCTAGGAGTAGGCTACGGCGTAGGGTAAGGTGTAGAGCTGGTGGTGGGTTTCCGTTCCGGGCTACGGTTAGGGTTAGGGAACCGCAAAGCATAGGGCACAGGTGAGGGTACGGAAACGTGGGAGGGACACTCTACGTGCTGACGCACGGGTCAGTGCCAGCGTACCGGCCAGGAGTAGGCTACGGCTTGGGGTTTAGGTGTAGGGCTGGTGCTGGGTTTCCGTTCCGGGCTAGGGTTAGTGTTAGGGAATGGCAAGGCTTTGGGCACATGTGAGGGTACGGAAAATTGGGAGGTTCAGGCTACGTGCTGACGCACGGGTCAGTGCCAGCGTACGGGCCAGGAGTAGGCTATGGCTTGGCAAGTTTAGGTGTAGGGCTGGTGGTGGGTTTCCCTTCCTTACTAGGTTTAGGGTTAGGGAACTGCAAGGCTTAGGGCACAGGTGAGAGTACGGAAACGTGGGAGGGTCAGGCTACGTGATGACGCACGGGTCAATGCCAGCATACGGGCAAGGAGTAGGCTTCGGCGTAGGGTAAGGTGTAGGGCTGGTGGTGGCTTTCCCTCTCGTGCTAGGGTTAGGGATAGGGAACGGCAAGGCTTAGGGCACAGGTGAGTGTACAGAAAGGTGGGAGGGTCAGGCTACATGCTGACGCACGGGTCAGTGCCAGCGTATGGGCCAGGAGTAGGCTATGGCGTAGGGTAAGCTGTAGGGCTTGTGGTGGGTTTCCGTTCCGGGCTAGGGTTAGGGTTAGGGAACGGCAAGGCTCAGGGCACAGGTGAGGGTACGGAAACGTGTGAGGGTCAGGGTACGTGTTGACGCACGGGTCAGTGCCAACGTACGGGCCAGGAGTAGGCTACGGCGTAGGGTAAGGTGTAGGGCTGGTGGTGGGTTTCCGTTCCTGGCTTGGGTTAGGGTGAGGGAACGGCTAGGCGTAGGGCACAGGTGAGGGTACGGAAACGTGGGATGGTCAGGCTACGTGCTGACTCACGGTTCAGTGCCAGCGTACGGGCCAGGAGTAGGCTACGGTGTAGGGTAAAGTGTAGGGCTGGTGGTGGGTTTCCGTTCCGGGCTAGGGTTAGGGTTAGGGAACGGCAAGGCTTAGGGCAGAGGTGAGTGTACGGAAACGTGGGAGGGTCAGGCTACGTGCTGACGCACGGGTCAGTGCCAGCGTACGGACCAGGTGTAGGCTACGGCTTGGGGGTAAGGTGTAGGGCTGATGGTGGGTTTCCGTTCCGGTCTAGGGTTTGGGTTATGGAACCGCAAGACTTAGGGCCCACCTGAGGGTACGGAAAGGTGGGAGGGTCAGGCTACGTGCTGACGCATGGGTCAGTGCCAGCGTACGGGCCAGGAGTAGGCTACAGCTTGCGGGTAAGTTGTAGGGATGGTGATGGGTTTCGGTTCCGGGCTAGGGTTAGTGTTAGGGAACGGCAAGGCTTAGGGCACAGGTGAGAGTACCGAAATGTGGGAATGTCAGGCTACGTGCTGCCGCACAGGTCAGTGGCAGCGTACAGGCCAGGAGCAGGCTACGGCATAGGGTAAGGCTTAGGGCTGGTGGTGGGTTTCCGTTCAGGCTAGGGCTAGGTTGAGGGAACTGCAAGGCTTAAGGCACAGATGAGGGAACGGAAACGTGTGTGGGTCAGGCTACGTGCTGATTCACGGGTCAGTGCCAGTGTACGGGCCAGGAGTAGGCTACGGCGTAGGGTAAGGTGTAGGGCTGGTGGTTGTTTTCCGTTCCAGGCTAGTGTTAGGGTTAGGGAACGGCAAGGCTTAGGGCACAGGTGAGGGTATGGAAACGTGGGAGGGTCATGATACGTGCTGACGCACGGGTCAGTGCCAGCGTACGGACCAGGAGTAGGCTACGGCTTGGGGGTAAGTTGTAGGACTGGTGGTGGGTTTCCGTTCGGGTCTAGGGTTAGGTTTAGGGAACGGCAAGGCTTAGGGCACACGTGAGGGTACGGAAACTGGGGAGGGTCAGGCTACTTGCTGACGCACGGGTCAGTGCCAGCGTACGGGCCAGGAGTAGGCTACGGCTTGGGTGTAAGTTGTAGGGCTGGTGGTGTGTTTCCGTTCTGGGCGAGGGTTAGGGTTAGGGAACGTCAAAGCTTAGGGCACAGGTGAGGGTACGGAAACGTGGGAAGGTCAGGCTACGTGCTGACGCAAGGGTCAGTGCCAGCGTACCGCCAGGTGTAGGCTACGGCTAGGGGGTTAGGTGTAGGGATGGTGGTGTGTTTCCATTCCAGGCTAGGGTTAGTTTTAGGGAACGGCAAGGCTTAGGGCACAGGTGAGGGTATGGAAACGTGGGAGGGTCAGGCTAAGTGCTGACTCAAGGGTCAGTGCCAGCGTACCGGCCAGGAGTAGGCTACGGCTTGGGGGTTAGGTGTAGGGCTGGGGGTGGGTTTCCGTTCCGGGCTAGGGTTAGTGTTAGGGAACGGCAAGGCTTAGGGCACATGTGAGGGTACGGAAACGTGGGAGGGTCAGGCTACGTGGTGACACAGGGGTCAGTGCCAGCGTACGGGCCAGGAGTAGGCTATGGCTTGGGAAGTTTAGTTGTAGGGCTGGTGGTGGGTTTCCCTTCCTTACTAGGTTTAGGGTTAGGGAACGGCAAGGCTTAGGGCACAGGTGAGGGAACGGAAATGTGGAAAGGTCAGGCTACGTGCTGACGCACAGGTCAGTTCCAGTCACGGGCCAGGAGTAGGCTACAGCGTAGGGTATGGTGTAGGGCTGGTGGTGGTTTTCCGTTCCGGGCTAGGGTTAGGGTTAGGGAACGGCAAGGCTTACGGCACAGGTGAGGGTACGGAAACGTGGGAGGGTCAGGCTACGTTCTGTCGCACGTGTCAGTGCCAGCGTACGGGCCAGGAGTAGGCTACGGCTTGGGGTTTAGGTGTAGGGCTGGTGCTGGGTTTCCGTTCAGGGCTAGGGTTAGTGTTAGGGAATGGCAAGGCTTTGGGCACATGTGAGGGTACGGAAAATTGGGAGGTTCAGGCTACGTGCTGACGCACGTGTCAGTGCCAGCGTACGGGCCAAGAGTAGGCTATGGCTTGGGGGTTAGGTGTAGGGCTGTTGGTGTGTTTCTGTTCTGTACTAGGTTTAGGGTTAGGGAACGGCAAGGCTTAGGGCACAGGTGGGGGTAGGGAAACGTGGGACGGTCAGGCTACATGCTGACGCACGGGTCAGTGCCAGCGTACCGGCCAGGAGTAGGCTATGGCTTTGGGGTAAGCTGTAGGGCTGGTGGTGGGTTTCCGTTCCAGTCTAGGGTTCGGGATAGGGAACGGCAAGGCTTAGGGCACAGGTGGGTGTACGGAAACGTGTGAGGGTCAGGCTACGTGCTGACGCACGGGTCAGTGCCAGCGTACGGGCGTGGAGAAGGCTACGGCGTAGGGTAAATTGTAGAGCTGGTGGTGGGTTTCCGTTCCTGGCTAGGATTAGGGTGAGGGAACGGCAAGGCTTAGGGCACAGGTGAGGGTTGGGAAACTTGGGATTTTCAGGCTACGTGCTGAATCATGGGTCAGTGCCAGCGTACGGGCCAGGAGTAGGCTACGGTGTAGGGTAAGGTGTAGGGCTGCCGGTGGGTTTCTGTTCCTGGCTAGGGTTAATGGTTAGGGAACGGCAAGTCTTAGGGCACAGGTGAGTGTAGGGAAAAGTGGGAGGGTCAGGCTACATGCTGACGCACGTGTCAGTGCCAGCGTACGAGCCAGGAGTAGGCTACGGCATACGGTAAGGTGTAGGGCTGGTGGTAGGTTTTCATTCAGGGCTAGGGATAGTGTTAAGGAACGGCAAGGCTTAGGGCACAGGTGAGGTTACGGAAACGTGGCAGGGTCAGGCTACGTGCTGACGCACGGGTCAGTGCCAGCATATGGGTCAGGAGTAGGCTTCGGCGTAGGGTAAGGTGTAGGGCTTGTGGTGGGTTTCCATTTCGGGCTAGGGTTAGGGATAGGGAACGCCAAGTCTTAGGGCACAGGTGAGGGTACGGAAACGTGGGAGGGTCAGGCTACGTGCTGATGCACGGGTCAGTGCCAGCATACGGGCCAGGAGTAGGCTACGGCTTGGGGGTAAGTTGTAGGGCTGGTGGTGTGTTTCTCTTCTGGGGTAGGGTTAGGGTGAGGGAACGGCAAGGCTTAGGGCACAGGTGAGGGTACGGAAACGTGGGACGGTCAGGCTACATGCTGACGCACGGGTCAGTGCCAGCGTACCGGCCAGGAGTAGGCTACGGCTAGGGGGTTAGGTGTAGGGCTGGTAGTGGGTTTCCGTTCCGGGTTAGGGTTCGGCAACGGCAAGGCTTAGGGTACAGGTGAGGGTACAGAAACGTGGGACGGTCAGGCTACATGCTGACGCACGGGTCAGTGCCAGCATACGGGCCAGGAGTATGCTACAAGGTAGGGTAAGGTGTAGGGCTGGTGGTGGGTTTCCGTTCCTGGCTAGGGTTAGGTTGAGGGAACGGCAAGGCTTAGGTCACAGGTGATGGTACGGAAACGTGTGACGGTCAGGCTACGTGCTGACTCATGGGTCAGTGCCAGGGTACGGGCCAGGAGTAGGCTATGGCTTGTGGGTAAGCTGTAGGCCTGGTGGTGGGTTTCCGTTCCGGGCTAGGGTTAGGGTAAGGGAATGGCAAGGCTTAGGTCACAGGTGATGGTACGGAAACGTGTGACGGTCAGGCTACGTGCTGACTCATGGGTCAGTGCCAGGTTACGGGCCAGGAGTAGGCATTGGCGTAGGGTAAAGTGTAGGGCTGGTGGTGGGTTACCGTTCCGGGCTAGGGTTAGTGTTAGGGAACGGCAAGTCTTACGGCAGAGGTGAGGGTACGGAAACGTGGGAGGGTCAGGCTACGTGCTGAGGCACGTGTCAGTGCCAGCGTATGGGCCAGGAGTAGGCTACGGCATAGGGTAAAGTGTAGGGCTGGTGGTGCGTTTCCGTTCCGCGCTAGGGTTAGGGTTAGGGAACGGCAAGGCTTAGGGCACAGGTGAGGGTACGGAAACGTGGGAGGGTCAGGCTACTTGCTGACGCACGGGTCAGTGCCAGCGTACGGGCCAGGTGTAGGCTACGGCTTGGGTGTAAGTTGTAGGGCTGGTGGTGGGTTTCCGTTCTGGGCGAGGGTTAGGGTTAGGGAACGTCAAAGCTTAGGGCACAGGTGAGGGTACGGAAACGTGGGAGGGTCAGGCTACGTGCTTA
>NW_028294579.1:0-73303 GCF_964341445.2 Mesoplodon mirus
CTCAATCCAGAAAAGGCAGTTCACGTGACATACCTATCAGCTACCTGGAAAGGAACCTAACTGTTTCCTATAAGCGGGGCACATTTTCCAGGCCATCCATAGGGTTCTGCCCCAAACGTGGCTTCACACACCTGCCACGCCCAGGGGCACATGTCCGTGACCCATACATGTGGTTTGGCTACGGAGAGGAAACCACCAGGTGCATGCCGCTTTCCCTACAGACCACTGCAGGCATTTTGATCAGCGGTCATCACGTTTCTAGCCTATAGCCAGAAACAGACTTCTGCATTCTTTCTGCAGCAACAGGAAGCACCCTGGGCATCTGTTGAGAGGCATGAGACTCTTGTCACGCATTGGAGTTGAGCCCACTTTGTTACATTCGCAAAGCTTCCAAAGACCACAGAGATAGAGTGTCCGGGTTGGGAAGGTTTCCAGAGGAACCGCTTCATGTTTCCCACAGGCAGGGTGGATTCTGGTCACTAAAGGAGCACTCTCAGGGACATCTTGGATCCGAGAGCGGACAACAGAGGGGTCCCCGTTACTTAGGAACTGTTTCATGTTAGGACGGTGCACACAGCATCGTCTTCCCTGGGCCGGAGTTCACTGCTTCTGTGCAGCTTCATGTCAAATGCCAGTGCCTCCGCCAACATTTGGTGGAGCAGCCTGTGAAATGACACCGCTTTTGCCTCTGCCACTAGTCTCCTGGTCGAAAGTGTGAACGCAATTTGTGTTTCCAAGTGGGAAGACCCACTACAGAGTTCACTTACCGTACACTGCCGAGTTGGGCACCCAGCCCATGGCCAAGTGCATTTAAAAGGTTTCCATCGTACGGTTTTCAGAATGAGCCGTAAGCGCCCCCTGACGGATCGGAGCCCCCGAGCAACCCGGGTAGCACACTCTTCCCCTAGGTTACACTGTGTTCAAGAACCTAGGGCTCTATGCTTCCTGCAGGGAAAGCCACCTGGTATGCCCATGTTTCCCTGCGACCCACCACCTCATGAGACTTTCTGAGCTGGAGAGCCAATCAGTTCTCCATGCGGTGGCCAAGGCCCCCTCTGCAATGGACTTGAGGCCACCGTGCCAAGACCTTTTTACCGTGTTCCCTGCTGGGGTCGGAACTGATTAGTGAGAACACTGGACACCTCAAGGCTCACGCTCCAAGGACTTCCCGCATGCAACGAGCAAAACACGCACCAAGGGCTTCTTTGTCGCCCAGAGCGAAGAACAAAGCCGGGAATCCCATGTAGAACGAGCACCCTGCAACTTGAGCCGGGAAGGCTTTGTCGTCCCGTCCCCTTGAGCAGCCTTTGCCACACTCCACTTCCAAGGAGCATGTACGAACGAAACGTTTTACCCTCACAGCACTCTACGCCGCAGGCCTCCCTGCGCTCGGTGTGACCTCTGGTTTTGAACGAACCGTCTTGGGTGAAACGCTTTCAGACCCCTCTGTCTCCACAGGGCTTGGTGTTGGAACTCTGCAAGGCTACGCTGCGATGTGCGTCAAACTGATTTCCACAGCCCATCTGTTTATGTGGCCCCAGTGGTAGCAAAGCCTTTGAAGGGAAGCGATGCAGCACAGTGTCACAGGATGTATTGGACCAAAGACACCATGTGCTCGCCTGACATCTATCCTGTGCCCAATCCACTGCCTGTGAGATTTTCTTCAACTAGCCTGTCAGGTACACATCCCGTTTACCTTTGTGAGAAAACTCCTTGCCTATGCGGTCTGCAAAGCTCTCCTCCCAAATCCCCTTGAGAACCTCGGAGCGTAGCTCTCTCTGTGTGAAGGCCCTTTTGTGTGGCGTGTTGAGAAACGGGGCGCAAGCCTTTCAGAGCCTGCTTGGAAGAACCTGGATGAGCACTGAGCAATCCCCAAGAATTGTGGGTATGCTACTGCTCTCGTCTAGCTCGTCCGCTGCACGTGCACCTCCCGTCCAGGGCCAACCGTCCGTGCTTTGAACCCCATCCTCCTTTTACTCCCATTATTTATACGGAACACAGAGCTCGGGGCAGCATGAAGACACCTCTGCGAAAGTGATGTTCCAGATCTCCAGAAGAGTTGGCTCCTTGTTGTGCACTCCATGGCAAAATTCTCAATCCAGAAAAGGCAGTTCACGTGACATACCTATCAGCTACCTGGAAAGGAACCTAACTGTTTCCTATAAGCGGGGCACATTTTCCAGGCCATCCATAGGGTTCTGCCCCAAACGTGGCTTCACACACCTGCCACGCCCAGGGGCACATGTCCGTGACCCATACATGTGGTTTGGCTACGGAGAGGAAACCACCAGGTGCATGCCGCTTTCCCTACAGACCACTGCAGGCATTTTGATCAGCGGTCATCACGTTTCTAGCCTATAGCCAGAAACAGACTTCTGCATTCTTTCTGCAGCAACAGGAAGCACCCTGGCATCTGTTGAGAGGCATGAGACTCTTGTCACGCATTGGAGTTGAGCCCACTTTGTTACATTCGCAAAGCTTCCAAAGACCACAGAGATAGAGTGTCCGGGTTGGGAAGGTTCCAGAGGAACCGCTTCATGTTTCCCACAGGCAGGGTGGATTCTGGTCACTAAAGGAGCACTCTCAGGACATCTTGGATCCGAGAGCGGACAACAGAGGGGTCCCGTTACTTAGGAACTGTTTCATGTTAGGACGGTGCACACAGCATCGTCTTCCCTGGGCCGGAGTTCACTGCTTCTGTGCAGCTTCATGTCAAATGCCAGTGCCTCCGCCAACATTTGGTGGAGCAGCCTGTGAAATGACACCGCTTTTGCCTCTGCCACTAGTCTCCTGGTCGAAAGTGTGAACGCAATTTGTGTTTCCAAGTGGGAAGACCCACTACAGAGTTCACTTACCGTACACTGCCGAGTTGGGCACCCAGCCCATGGCCAAGTGCATTTAAAAGGTTTCCATCGTACGGTTTTCAGAATGAGCCGTAAGCGCCCCCTGACGGATCGGAGCCCCCGAGCAACCCGGGTAGCACACTCTTCCCCTAGGTTACACTGTGTTCAAGAACCTAGGGCTCTATGCTTCCTGCAGGGAAAGCCACCTGGTATGCCCATGTTTCCCTGCGACCCACCACCTCATGAGACTTTCTGAGCTGGAGAGCCAATCAGTTCTCCATGCGGTGGCCAAGGCCCCCTCTGCAATGGACTTGAGGCCACCGTGCCAAGACCTTTTTACCGTGTTCCCTGCTGGGGTCGGAACTGATTAGTGAGAACACTGGACACCTCAAGGCTCACGCTCCAAGGACTTCCCGCATGCAACGAGCAAACACGCACCAAGGGCTTCTTTGTCGCCCAGAGCGAAGAACAAAGCCGGGAATCCCATGTAGAACGAGCACCCTGCAACTTGAGCCGGGAAGGCTTTGTCGTCCCGTCCCCTTGAGCAGCCTTTGCCACACTCCACTTCCAAGGAGCATGTACGAACGAAACGTTTTACCCTCACAGCACTCTACGCCGCAGGCCTCCCTGCGCTCGGTGTGACCTCTGGTTTTGAACGAACCGTCTTGGGTGAAACGCTTTCAGACCCCTCTGTCTCCACAGGGCTTGGTGTTGGAACTCTGCAAGGCTACGCTGCGATGTGCGTCAAACTGATTTCCACAGCCCATCTGTTTATGTGGCCCAGTGGTAGCAAAGCCTTTGAAGGGAAGCGATGCAGCACAGTGTCACAGGATGTATTGGACCAAAGACACCATGTGCTCGCCTGACATCTATCCTGTGCCCAATCCACTGCCTGTGAGATTTTCTTCAACTAGCCTGTCAGGTACACATCCCGTTTACCTTTGTGAGAAACTCCTTGCCTATGCGGTCTGCAAAGCTCTCCTCCCAAATCCCCTTGAGAACCTCGGAGCGTAGCTCTCTCTGTGTGAAGGCCCTTTTGTGTGGCGTGTTGAGAAACGGGGCGCAAGCCTTTCAGAGCCTGCTTGGAAGAACCTGGATGAGCACTGAGCAATCCCCAAGAATTGTGGGTATGCTACTGCTCTCGTCTAGCTCGTCCGCTGCACGTGCACCTCCCGTCCAGGGCCAACCGTCCGTGCTTTGAACCCCATCCTCCTTTTACTCCCATTATTTATACGGAACACAGAGCTCGGGGCAGCATGAAGACACCTCTGCGAAAGTGATGTTCCAGATCTCCAGAAGAGTTGGCTCCTTGTTGTGCACTCCATGGCAAAATTCTCAATCCAGAAAAGGCAGTTCACGTGACATACCTATCAGCTACCTGGAAAGGAACCTAACTGTTTCCTATAAGCGGGGCACATTTTCCAGGCCATCCATAGGGTTCTGCCCCAAACGTGGCTTCACACACCTGCCACGCCCAGGGGCACATGTCCGTGACCCATACATGTGGTTTGGCTACGGAGAGGAAACCACCAGGTGCATGCCGCTTTCCCTACAGACCACTGCAGGCATTTTGATCAGCGGTCATCACGTTTCTAGCCTATAGCCAGAAACAGACTTCTGCATTCTTTCTGCAGCAACAGGAAGCACCCTGGCATCTGTTGAGAGGCATGAGACTCTTGTCACGCATTGGAGTTGAGCCCACTTTGTTACATTCGCAAAGCTTCCAAAGACCACAGAGATAGAGTGTCCGGGTTGGGAAGGTTCCAGAGGAACCGCTTCATGTTTCCCACAGGCAGGGTGGATTCTGGTCACTAAAGGAGCACTCTCAGGACATCTTGGATCCGAGAGCGGACAACAGAGGGGTCCCGTTACTTAGGAACTGTTTCATGTTAGGACGGTGCACACAGCATCGTCTTCCCTGGGCCGGAGTTCACTGCTTCTGTGCAGCTTCATGTCAAATGCCAGTGCCTCCGCCAACATTTGGTGGAGCAGCCTGTGAAATGACACCGCTTTTGCCTCTGCCACTAGTCTCCTGGTCGAAAGTGTGAACGCAATTTGTGTTTCCAAGTGGGAAGACCCACTACAGAGTTCACTTACCGTACACTGCCGAGTTGGGCACCCAGCCCATGGCCAAGTGCATTTAAAAGGTTTCCATCGTACGGTTTTCAGAATGAGCCGTAAGCGCCCCCTGACGGATCGGAGCCCCCGAGCAACCCGGGTAGCACACTCTTCCCCTAGGTTACACTGTGTTCAAGAACCTAGGGCTCTATGCTTCCTGCAGGGAAAGCCACCTGGTATGCCCATGTTTCCCTGCGACCCACCACCTCATGAGACTTTCTGAGCTGGAGAGCCAATCAGTTCTCCATGCGGTGGCCAAGGCCCCCTCTGCAATGGACTTGAGGCCACCGTGCCAAGACCTTTTTACCGTGTTCCCTGCTGGGGTCGGAACTGATTAGTGAGAACACTGGACACCTCAAGGCTCACGCTCCAAGGACTTCCCGCATGCAACGAGCAAACACGCACCAAGGGCTTCTTTGTCGCCCAGAGCGAAGAACAAAGCCGGGAATCCCATGTAGAACGAGCACCCTGCAACTTGAGCCGGGAAGGCTTTGTCGTCCCGTCCCCTTGAGCAGCCTTTGCCACACTCCACTTCCAAGGAGCATGTACGAACGAAACGTTTTACCCTCACAGCACTCTACGCCGCAGGCCTCCCTGCGCTCGGTGTGACCTCTGGTTTTGAACGAACCGTCTTGGGTGAAACGCTTTCAGACCCCTCTGTCTCCACAGGGCTTGGTGTTGGAACTCTGCAAGGCTACGCTGCGATGTGCGTCAAACTGATTTCCACAGCCCATCTGTTTATGTGGCCCAGTGGTAGCAAAGCCTTTGAAGGGAAGCGATGCAGCACAGTGTCACAGGATGTATTGGACCAAAGACACCATGTGCTCGCCTGACATCTATCCTGTGCCCAATCCACTGCCTGTGAGATTTTCTTCAACTAGCCTGTCAGGTACACATCCCGTTTACCTTTGTGAGAAACTCCTTGCCTATGCGGTCTGCAAAGCTCTCCTCCCAAATCCCCTTGAGAACCTCGGAGCGTAGCTCTCTCTGTGTGAAGGCCCTTTTGTGTGGCGTGTTGAGAAACGGGGCGCAAGCCTTTCAGAGCCTGCTTGGAAGAACCTGGATGAGCACTGAGCAATCCCCAAGAATTGTGGGTATGCTACTGCTCTCGTCTAGCTCGTCCGCTGCACGTGCACCTCCCGTCCAGGGCCAACCGTCCGTGCTTTGAACCCCATCCTCCTTTTACTCCCATTATTTATACGGAACACAGAGCTCGGGGCAGCATGAAGACACCTCTGCGAAAGTGATGTTCCAGATCTCCAGAAGAGTTGGCTCCTTGTTGTGCACTCCATGGCAAAATTCTCAATCCAGAAAAGGCAGTTCACGTGACATACCTATCAGCTACCTGGAAAGGAACCTAACTGTTTCCTATAAGCGGGGCACATTTTCCAGGCCATCCATAGGGTTCTGCCCCAAACGTGGCTTCACACACCTGCCACGCCCAGGGGCACATGTCCGTGACCCATACATGTGGTTTGGCTACGGAGAGGAAACCACCAGGTGCATGCCGCTTTCCCTACAGACCACTGCAGGCATTTTGATCAGCGGTCATCACGTTTCTAGCCTATAGCCAGAAACAGACTTCTGCATTCTTTCTGCAGCAACAGGAAGCACCCTGGCATCTGTTGAGAGGCATGAGACTCTTGTCACGCATTGGAGTTGAGCCCACTTTGTTACATTCGCAAAGCTTCCAAAGACCACAGAGATAGAGTGTCCGGGTTGGGAAGGTTCCAGAGGAACCGCTTCATGTTTCCCACAGGCAGGGTGGATTCTGGTCACTAAAGGAGCACTCTCAGGACATCTTGGATCCGAGAGCGGACAACAGAGGGGTCCCGTTACTTAGGAACTGTTTCATGTTAGGACGGTGCACACAGCATCGTCTTCCCTGGGCCGGAGTTCACTGCTTCTGTGCAGCTTCATGTCAAATGCCAGTGCCTCCGCCAACATTTGGTGGAGCAGCCTGTGAAATGACACCGCTTTTGCCTCTGCCACTAGTCTCCTGGTCGAAAGTGTGAACGCAATTTGTGTTTCCAAGTGGGAAGACCCACTACAGAGTTCACTTACCGTACACTGCCGAGTTGGGCACCCAGCCCATGGCCAAGTGCATTTAAAAGGTTTCCATCGTACGGTTTTCAGAATGAGCCGTAAGCGCCCCCTGACGGATCGGAGCCCCCGAGCAACCCGGGTAGCACACTCTTCCCCTAGGTTACACTGTGTTCAAGAACCTAGGGCTCTATGCTTCCTGCAGGGAAAGCCACCTGGTATGCCCATGTTTCCCTGCGACCCACCACCTCATGAGACTTTCTGAGCTGGAGAGCCAATCAGTTCTCCATGCGGTGGCCAAGGCCCCCTCTGCAATGGACTTGAGGCCACCGTGCCAAGACCT
The DNA here is from genome assembly GCF_964341445.2 of Mesoplodon mirus. Lineage (NCBI taxonomy): Eukaryota > Metazoa > Chordata > Mammalia > Artiodactyla > Ziphiidae > Mesoplodon > Mesoplodon mirus. The sequence continues at coordinate 7,348 of NW_028294579.1, forward strand.
TTTTACCGTGTTCCCTGCTGGGGTCGGAACTGATTAGTGAGAACACTGGACACCTCAAGGCTCACGCTCCAAGGACTTCCCGCATGCAACGAGCAAACACGCACCAAGGGCTTCTTTGTCGCCCAGAGCGAAGAACAAAGCCGGGAATCCCATGTAGAACGAGCACCCTGCAACTTGAGCCGGGAAGGCTTTGTCGTCCCGTCCCCTTGAGCAGCCTTTGCCACACTCCACTTCCAAGGAGCATGTACGAACGAAACGTTTTACCCTCACAGCACTCTACGCCGCAGGCCTCCCTGCGCTCGGTGTGACCTCTGGTTTTGAACGAACCGTCTTGGGTGAAACGCTTTCAGACCCCTCTGTCTCCACAGGGCTTGGTGTTGGAACTCTGCAAGGCTACGCTGCGATGTGCGTCAAACTGATTTCCACAGCCCATCTGTTTATGTGGCCCAGTGGTAGCAAAGCCTTTGAAGGGAAGCGATGCAGCACAGTGTCACAGGATGTATTGGACCAAAGACACCATGTGCTCGCCTGACATCTATCCTGTGCCCAATCCACTGCCTGTGAGATTTTCTTCAACTAGCCTGTCAGGTACACATCCCGTTTACCTTTGTGAGAAACTCCTTGCCTATGCGGTCTGCAAAGCTCTCCTCCCAAATCCCCTTGAGAACCTCGGAGCGTAGCTCTCTCTGTGTGAAGGCCCTTTTGTGTGGCGTGTTGAGAAACGGGGCGCAAGCCTTTCAGAGCCTGCTTGGAAGAACCTGGATGAGCACTGAGCAATCCCCAAGAATTGTGGGTATGCTACTGCTCTCGTCTAGCTCGTCCGCTGCACGTGCACCTCCCGTCCAGGGCCAACCGTCCGTGCTTTGAACCCCATCCTCCTTTTACTCCCATTATTTATACGGAACACAGAGCTCGGGGCAGCATGAAGACACCTCTGCGAAAGTGATGTTCCAGATCTCCAGAAGAGTTGGCTCCTTGTTGTGCACTCCATGGCAAAATTCTCAATCCAGAAAAGGCAGTTCACGTGACATACCTATCAGCTACCTGGAAAGGAACCTAACTGTTTCCTATAAGCGGGGCACATTTTCCAGGCCATCCATAGGGTTCTGCCCCAAACGTGGCTTCACACACCTGCCACGCCCAGGGGCACATGTCCGTGACCCATACATGTGGTTTGGCTACGGAGAGGAAACCACCAGGTGCATGCCGCTTTCCCTACAGACCACTGCAGGCATTTTGATCAGCGGTCATCACGTTTCTAGCCTATAGCCAGAAACAGACTTCTGCATTCTTTCTGCAGCAACAGGAAGCACCCTGGCATCTGTTGAGAGGCATGAGACTCTTGTCACGCATTGGAGTTGAGCCCACTTTGTTACATTCGCAAAGCTTCCAAAGACCACAGAGATAGAGTGTCCGGGTTGGGAAGGTTCCAGAGGAACCGCTTCATGTTTCCCACAGGCAGGGTGGATTCTGGTCACTAAAGGAGCACTCTCAGGACATCTTGGATCCGAGAGCGGACAACAGAGGGGTCCCGTTACTTAGGAACTGTTTCATGTTAGGACGGTGCACACAGCATCGTCTTCCCTGGGCCGGAGTTCACTGCTTCTGTGCAGCTTCATGTCAAATGCCAGTGCCTCCGCCAACATTTGGTGGAGCAGCCTGTGAAATGACACCGCTTTTGCCTCTGCCACTAGTCTCCTGGTCGAAAGTGTGAACGCAATTTGTGTTTCCAAGTGGGAAGACCCACTACAGAGTTCACTTACCGTACACTGCCGAGTTGGGCACCCAGCCCATGGCCAAGTGCATTTAAAAGGTTTCCATCGTACGGTTTTCAGAATGAGCCGTAAGCGCCCCCTGACGGATCGGAGCCCCCGAGCAACCCGGGTAGCACACTCTTCCCCTAGGTTACACTGTGTTCAAGGACCTAGGGCTCTATGCTTCCTGCAGGGAAAGCCACCTGGTATGCCCATGTTTCCCTGCGACCCACCACCTCATGAGACTTTCTGAGCTGGAGAGCCAATCAGTTCTCCATGCGGTGGCCAAGGCCCCCTCTGCAATGGACTTGAGGCCACCGTGCCAAGACCTTTTTACCGTGTTCCCTGCTGGGGTCGGAACTGATTAGTGAGAACACTGGACACCTCAAGGCTCACGCTCCAAGGACTTCCCGCATGCAACGAGCAAACACGCACCAAGGGCTTCTTTGTCGCCCAGAGCGAAGAACAAAGCCGGGAATCCCATGTAGAACGAGCACCCTGCAACTTGAGCCGGGAAGGCTTTGTCGTCCCGTCCCCTTGAGCAGCCTTTGCCACACTCCACTTCCAAGGAGCATGTACGAACGAAACGTTTTACCCTCACAGCACTCTACGCCGCAGGCCTCCCTGCGCTCGGTGTGACCTCTGGTTTTGAACGAACCGTCTTGGGTGAAACGCTTTCAGACCCCTCTGTCTCCACAGGGCTTGGTGTTGGAACTCTGCAAGGCTACGCTGCGATGTGCGTCAAACTGATTTCCACAGCCCATCTGTTTATGTGGCCCAGTGGTAGCAAAGCCTTTGAAGGGAAGCGATGCAGCACAGTGTCACAGGATGTATTGGACCAAAGACACCATGTGCTCGCCTGACATCTATCCTGTGCCCAATCCACTGCCTGTGAGATTTTCTTCAACTAGCCTGTCAGGTACACATCCCGTTTACCTTTGTGAGAAACTCCTTGCCTATGCGGTCTGCAAAGCTCTCCTCCCAAATCCCCTTGAGAACCTCGGAGCGTAGCTCTCTCTGTGTGAAGGCCCTTTTGTGTGGCGTGTTGAGAAACGGGGCGCAAGCCTTTCAGAGCCTGCTTGGAAGAACCTGGATGAGCACTGAGCAATCCCCAAGAATTGTGGGTATGCTACTGCTCTCGTCTAGCTCGTCCGCTGCACGTGCACCTCCCGTCCAGGGCCAACCGTCCGTGCTTTGAACCCCATCCTCCTTTTACTCCCATTATTTATACGGAACACAGAGCTCGGGGCAGCATGAAGACACCTCTGCGAAAGTGATGTTCCAGATCTCCAGAAGAGTTGGCTCCTTGTTGTGCACTCCATGGCAAAATTCTCAATCCAGAAAAGGCAGTTCACGTGACATACCTATCAGCTACCTGGAAAGGAACCTAACTGTTTCCTATAAGCGGGGCACATTTTCCAGGCCATCCATAGGGTTCTGCCCCAAACGTGGCTTCACACACCTGCCACGCCCAGGGGCACATGTCCGTGACCCATACATGTGGTTTGGCTACGGAGAGGAAACCACCAGGTGCATGCCGCTTTCCCTACAGACCACTGCAGGCATTTTGATCAGCGGTCATCACGTTTCTAGCCTATAGCCAGAAACAGACTTCTGCATTCTTTCTGCAGCAACAGGAAGCACCCTGGCATCTGTTGAGAGGCATGAGACTCTTGTCACGCATTGGAGTTGAGCCCACTTTGTTACATTCGCAAAGCTTCCAAAGACCACAGAGATAGAGTGTCCGGGTTGGGAAGGTTCCAGAGGAACCGCTTCATGTTTCCCACAGGCAGAGTGGATTCTGGTCACTAAAGGAGCACTCTCAGGACATCTTGGATCCGAGAGCGGACAACAGAGGGGTCCCGTTACTTAGGAACTGTTTCATGTTAGGACGGTGCACACAGCATCGTCTTCCCTGGGCCGGAGTTCACTGCTTCTGTGCAGCTTCATGTCAAATGCCAGTGCCTCCGCCAACATTTGGTGGAGCAGCCTGTGAAATGACACCGCTTTTGCCTCTGCCACTAGTCTCCTGGTCGAAAGTGTGAACGCAATTTGTGTTTCCAAGTGGGAAGACCCACTACAGAGTTCACTTACCGTACACTGCCGAGTTGGGCACCCAGCCCATGGCCAAGTGCATTTAAAAGGTTTCCATCGTACGGTTTTCAGAATGAGCCGTAAGCGCCCCCTGACGGATCGGAGCCCCCGAGCAACCCGGGTAGCACACTCTTCCCCTAGGTTACACTGTGTTCAAGGACCTAGGGCTCTATGCTTCCTGCAGGGAAAGCCACCTGGTATGCCCATGTTTCCCTGCGACCCACCACCTCATGAGACTTTCTGAGCTGGAGAGCCAATCAGTTCTCCATGCGGTGGCCAAGGCCCCCTCTGCAATGGACTTGAGGCCACCGTGCCAAGACCTTTTTACCATGTTCCCTGCTGGGGTCGGAACTGATTAGTGAGAACACTGGACACCTCAAGGCTCACGCTCCAAGGACTTCCCGCATGCAACGAGCAAACACGCACCAAGGGCTTCTTTGTCGCCCAGAGCGAAGAACAAAGCCGGGAATCCCATGTAGAACGAGCACCCTGCAACTTGAGCCGGGAAGGCTTTGTCGTCCCGTCCCCTTGAGCAGCCTTTGCCACACTCCACTTCCAAGGAGCATGTACGAACGAAACGTTTTACCCTCACAGCACTCTACGCCGCAGGCCTCCCTGCGCTCGGTGTGACCTCTGGTTTTGAACGAACCGTCTTGGGTGAAACGCTTTCAGACCCCTCTGTCTCCACAGGGCTTGGTGTTGGAACTCTGCAAGGCTACGCTGCGATGTGCGTCAAACTGATTTCCACAGCCCATCTGTTTATGTGGCCCAGTGGTAGCAAAGCCTTTGAAGGGAAGCGATGCAGCACAGTGTCACAGGATGTATTGGACCAAAGACACCATGTGCTCGCCTGACATCTATCCTGTGCCCAATCCACTGCCTGTGAGATTTTCTTCAACTAGCCTGTCAGGTACACATCCCGTTTACCTTTGTGAGAAACTCCTTGCCTATGCGGTCTGCAAAGCTCTCCTCCCAAATCCCCTTGAGAACCTCGGAGCGTAGCTCTCTCTGTGTGAAGGCCCTTTTGTGTGGCGTGTTGAGAAACGGGGCGCAAGCCTTTCAGAGCCTGCTTGGAAGAACCTGGATGAGCACTGAGCAATCCCCAAGAATTGTGGGTATGCTACTGCTCTCGTCTAGCTCGTCCGCTGCACGTGCACCTCCCGTCCAGGGCCAACCGTCCGTGCTTTGAACCCCATCCTCCTTTTACTCCCATTATTTATACGGAACACAGAGCTCGGGGCAGCATGAAGACACCTCTGCGAAAGTGATGTTCCAGATCTCCAGAAGAGTTGGCTCCTTGTTGTGCACTCCATGGCAAAATTCTCAATCCAGAAAAGGCAGTTCACGTGACATACCTATCAGCTACCTGGAAAGGAACCTAACTGTTTCCTATAAGCGGGGCACATTTTCCAGGCCATCCATAGGGTTCTGCCCCAAACGTGGCTTCACACACCTGCCACGCCCAGGGGCACATGTCCGTGACCCATACATGTGGTTTGGCTACGGAGAGGAAACCACCAGGTGCATGCCGCTTTCCCTACAGACCACTGCAGGCATTTTGATCAGCGGTCATCACGTTTCTAGCCTATAGCCAGAAACAGACTTCTGCATTCTTTCTGCAGCAACAGGAAGCACCCTGGCATCTGTTGAGAGGCATGAGACTCTTGTCACGCATTGGAGTTGAGCCCACTTTGTTACATTCGCAAAGCTTCCAAAGACCACAGAGATAGAGTGTCCGGGTTGGGAAGGTTCCAGAGGAACCGCTTCATGTTTCCCACAGGCAGAGTGGATTCTGGTCACTAAAGGAGCACTCTCAGGACATCTTGGATCCGAGAGCGGACAACAGAGGGGTCCCGTTACTTAGGAACTGTTTCATGTTAGGACGGTGCACACAGCATCGTCTTCCCTGGGCCGGAGTTCACTGCTTCTGTGCAGCTTCATGTCAAATGCCAGTGCCTCCGCCAACATTTGGTGGAGCAGCCTGTGAAATGACACCGCTTTTGCCTCTGCCACTAGTCTCCTGGTCGAAAGTGTGAACGCAATTTGTGTTTCCAAGTGGGAAGACCCACTACAGAGTTCACTTACCGTACACTGCCGAGTTGGGCACCCAGCCCATGGCCAAGTGCATTTAAAAGGTTTCCATCGTACGGTTTTCAGAATGAGCCGTAAGCGCCCCCTGACGGATCGGAGCCCCCGAGCAACCCGGGTAGCACACTCTTCCCCTAGGTTACACTGTGTTCAAGGACCTAGGGCTCTATGCTTCCTGCAGGGAAAGCCACCTGGTATGCCCATGTTTCCCTGCGACCCACCACCTCATGAGACTTTCTGAGCTGGAGAGCCAATCAGTTCTCCATGCGGTGGCCAAGGCCCCCTCTGCAATGGACTTGAGGCCACCGTGCCAAGACCTTTTTACCGTGTTCCCTGCTGGGGTCGGAACTGATTAGTGAGAACACTGGACACCTCAAGGCTCACGCTCCAAGGACTTCCCGCATGCAACGAGCAAACACGCACCAAGGGCTTCTTTGTCGCCCAGAGCGAAGAACAAAGCCGGGAATCCCATGTAGAACGAGCACCCTGCAACTTGAGCCGGGAAGGCTTTGTCGTCCCGTCCCCTTGAGCAGCCTTTGCCACACTCCACTTCCAAGGAGCATGTACGAACGAAACGTTTTACCCTCACAGCACTCTACGCCGCAGGCCTCCCTGCGCTCGGTGTGACCTCTGGTTTTGAACGAACCGTCTTGGGTGAAACGCTTTCAGACCCCTCTGTCTCCACAGGGCTTGGTGTTGGAACTCTGCAAGGCTACGCTGCGATGTGCGTCAAACTGATTTCCACAGCCCATCTGTTTATGTGGCCCAGTGGTAGCAAAGCCTTTGAAGGGAAGCGATGCAGCACAGTGTCACAGGATGTATTGGACCAAAGACACCATGTGCTCGCCTGACATCTATCCTGTGCCCAATCCACTGCCTGTGAGATTTTCTTCAACTAGCCTGTCAGGTACACATCCCGTTTACCTTTGTGAGAAACTCCTTGCCTATGCGGTCTGCAAAGCTCTCCTCCCAAATCCCCTTGAGAACCTCGGAGCGTAGCTCTCTCTGTGTGAAGGCCCTTTTGTGTGGCGTGTTGAGAAACGGGGCGCAAGCCTTTCAGAGCCTGCTTGGAAGAACCTGGATGAGCACTGAGCAATCCCCAAGAATTGTGGGTATGCTACTGCTCTCGTCTAGCTCGTCCGCTGCACGTGCACCTCCCGTCCAGGGCCAACCGTCCGTGCTTTGAACCCCATCCTCCTTTTACTCCCATTATTTATACGGAACACAGAGCTCGGGGCAGCATGAAGACACCTCTGCGAAAGTGATGTTCCAGATCTCCAGAAGAGTTGGCTCCTTGTTGTGCACTCCATGGCAAAATTCTCAATCCAGAAAAGGCAGTTCACGTGACATACCTATCAGCTACCTGGAAAGGAACCTAACTGTTTCCTATAAGCGGGGCACATTTTCCAGGCCATCCATAGGGTTCTGCCCCAAACGTGGCTTCACACACCTGCCACGCCCAGGGGCACATGTCCGTGACCCATACATGTGGTTTGGCTACGGAGAGGAAACCACCAGGTGCATGCCGCTTTCCCTACAGACCACTGCAGGCATTTTGATCAGCGGTCATCACGTTTCTAGCCTATAGCCAGAAACAGACTTCTGCATTCTTTCTGCAGCAACAGGAAGCACCCTGGCATCTGTTGAGAGGCATGAGACTCTTGTCACGCATTGGAGTTGAGCCCACTTTGTTACATTCGCAAAGCTTCCAAAGACCACAGAGATAGAGTGTCCGGGTTGGGAAGGTTCCAGAGGAACCGCTTCATGTTTCCCACAGGCAGGGTGGATTCTGGTCACTAAAGGAGCACTCTCAGGACATCTTGGATCCGAGAGCGGACAACAGAGGGGTCCCGTTACTTAGGAACTGTTTCATGTTAGGACGGTGCACACAGCATCGTCTTCCCTGGGCCGGAGTTCACTGCTTCTGTGCAGCTTCATGTCAAATGCCAGTGCCTCCGCCAACATTTGGTGGAGCAGCCTGTGAAATGACACCGCTTTTGCCTCTGCCACTAGTCTCCTGGTCGAAAGTGTGAACGCAATTTGTGTTTCCAAGTGGGAAGACCCACTACAGAGTTCACTTACCGTACACTGCCGAGTTGGGCACCCAGCCCATGGCCAAGTGCATTTAAAAGGTTTCCATCGTACGGTTTTCAGAATGAGCCGTAAGCGCCCCCTGACGGATCGGAGCCCCCGAGCAACCCGGGTAGCACACTCTTCCCCTAGGTTACACTGTGTTCAAGGACCTAGGGCTCTATGCTTCCTGCAGGGAAAGCCACCTGGTATGCCCATGTTTCCCTGCGACCCACCACCTCATGAGACTTTCTGAGCTGGAGAGCCAATCAGTTCTCCATGCGGTGGCCAAGGCCCCCTCTGCAATGGACTTGAGGCCACCGTGCCAAGACCTTTTTACCGTGTTCCCTGCTGGGGTCGGAACTGATTAGTGAGAACACTGGACACCTCAAGGCTCACGCTCCAAGGACTTCCCGCATGCAACGAGCAAACACGCACCAAGGGCTTCTTTGTCGCCCAGAGCGAAGAACAAAGCCGGGAATCCCATGTAGAACGAGCACCCTGCAACTTGAGCCGGGAAGGCTTTGTCGTCCCGTCCCCTTGAGCAGCCTTTGCCACACTCCACTTCCAAGGAGCATGTACGAACGAAACGTTTTACCCTCACAGCACTCTACGCCGCAGGCCTCCCTGCGCTCGGTGTGACCTCTGGTTTTGAACGAACCGTCTTGGGTGAAACGCTTTCAGACCCCTCTGTCTCCACAGGGCTTGGTGTTGGAACTCTGCAAGGCTACGCTGCGATGTGCGTCAAACTGATTTCCACAGCCCATCTGTTTATGTGGCCCAGTGGTAGCAAAGCCTTTGAAGGGAAGCGATGCAGCACAGTGTCACAGGATGTATTGGACCAAAGACACCATGTGCTCGCCTGACATCTATCCTGTGCCCAATCCACTGCCTGTGAGATTTTCTTCAACTAGCCTGTCAGGTACACATCCCGTTTACCTTTGTGAGAAACTCCTTGCCTATGCGGTCTGCAAAGCTCTCCTCCCAAATCCCCTTGAGAACCTCGGAGCGTAGCTCTCTCTGTGTGAAGGCCCTTTTGTGTGGCGTGTTGAGAAACGGGGCGCAAGCCTTTCAGAGCCTGCTTGGAAGAACCTGGATGAGCACTGAGCAATCCCCAAGAATTGTGGGTATGCTACTGCTCTCGTCTAGCTCGTCCGCTGCACGTGCACCTCCCGTCCAGGGCCAACCGTCCGTGCTTTGAACCCCATCCTCCTTTTACTCCCATTATTTATACGGAACACAGAGCTCGGGGCAGCATGAAGACACCTCTGCGAAAGTGATGTTCCAGATCTCCAGAAGAGTTGGCTCCTTGTTGTGCACTCCATGGCAAAATTCTCAATCCAGAAAAGGCAGTTCACGTGACATACCTATCAGCTACCTGGAAAGGAACCTAACTGTTTCCTATAAGCGGGGCACATTTTCCAGGCCATCCATAGGGTTCTGCCCCAAACGTGGCTTCACACACCTGCCACGCCCAGGGGCACATGTCCGTGACCCATACATGTGGTTTGGCTACGGAGAGGAAACCACCAGGTGCATGCCGCTTTCCCTACAGACCACTGCAGGCATTTTGATCAGCGGTCATCACGTTTCTAGCCTATAGCCAGAAACAGACTTCTGCATTCTTTCTGCAGCAACAGGAAGCACCCTGGCATCTGTTGAGAGGCATGAGACTCTTGTCACGCATTGGAGTTGAGCCCACTTTGTTACATTCGCAAAGCTTCCAAAGACCACAGAGATAGAGTGTCCGGGTTGGGAAGGTTCCAGAGGAACCGCTTCATGTTTCCCACAGGCAGGGTGGATTCTGGTCACTAAAGGAGCACTCTCAGGACATCTTGGATCCGAGAGCGGACAACAGAGGGGTCCCGTTACTTAGGAACTGTTTCATGTTAGGACGGTGCACACAGCATCGTCTTCCCTGGGCCGGAGTTCACTGCTTCTGTGCAGCTTCATGTCAAATGCCAGTGCCTCCGCCAACATTTGGTGGAGCAGCCTGTGAAATGACACCGCTTTTGCCTCTGCCACTAGTCTCCTGGTCGAAAGTGTGAACGCAATTTGTGTTTCCAAGTGGGAAGACCCACTACAGAGTTCACTTACCGTACACTGCCGAGTTGGGCACCCAGCCCATGGCCAAGTGCATTTAAAAGGTTTCCATCGTACGGTTTTCAGAATGAGCCGTAAGCGCCCCCTGACGGATCGGAGCCCCCGAGCAACCCGGGTAGCACACTCTTCCCCTAGGTTACACTGTGTTCAAGGACCTAGGGCTCTATGCTTCCTGCAGGGAAAGCCACCTGGTATGCCCATGTTTCCCTGCGACCCACCACCTCATGAGACTTTCTGAGCTGGAGAGCCAATCAGTTCTCCATGCGGTGGCCAAGGCCCCCTCTGCAATGGACTTGAGGCCACCGTGCCAAGACCTTTTTACCGTGTTCCCTGCTGGGGTCGGAACTGATTAGTGAGAACACTGGACACCTCAAGGCTCACGCTCCAAGGACTTCCCGCATGCAACGAGCAAACACGCACCAAGGGCTTCTTTGTCGCCCAGAGCGAAGAACAAAGCCGGGAATCCCATGTAGAACGAGCACCCTGCAACTTGAGCCGGGAAGGCTTTGTCGTCCCGTCCCCTTGAGCAGCCTTTGCCACACTCCACTTCCAAGGAGCATGTACGAACGAAACGTTTTACCCTCACAGCACTCTACGCCGCAGGCCTCCCTGCGCTCGGTGTGACCTCTGGTTTTGAACGAACCGTCTTGGGTGAAACGCTTTCAGACCCCTCTGTCTCCACAGGGCTTGGTGTTGGAACTCTGCAAGGCTACGCTGCGATGTGCGTCAAACTGATTTCCACAGCCCATCTGTTTATGTGGCCCAGTGGTAGCAAAGCCTTTGAAGGGAAGCGATGCAGCACAGTGTCACAGGATGTATTGGACCAAAGACACCATGTGCTCGCCTGACATCTATCCTGTGCCCAATCCACTGCCTGTGAGATTTTCTTCAACTAGCCTGTCAGGTACACATCCCGTTTACCTTTGTGAGAAACTCCTTGCCTATGCGGTCTGCAAAGCTCTCCTCCCAAATCCCCTTGAGAACCTCGGAGCGTAGCTCTCTCTGTGTGAAGGCCCTTTTGTGTGGCGTGTTGAGAAACGGGGCGCAAGCCTTTCAGAGCCTGCTTGGAAGAACCTGGATGAGCACTGAGCAATCCCCAAGAATTGTGGGTATGCTACTGCTCTCGTCTAGCTCGTCCGCTGCACGTGCACCTCCCGTCCAGGGCCAACCGTCCGTGCTTTGAACCCCATCCTCCTTTTACTCCCATTATTTATACGGAACACAGAGCTCGGGGCAGCATGAAGACACCTCTGCGAAAGTGATGTTCCAGATCTCCAGAAGAGTTGGCTCCTTGTTGTGCACTCCATGGCAAAATTCTCAATCCAGAAAAGGCAGTTCACGTGACATACCTATCAGCTACCTGGAAAGGAACCTAACTGTTTCCTATAAGCGGGGCACATTTTCCAGGCCATCCATAGGGTTCTGCCCCAAACGTGGCTTCACACACCTGCCACGCCCAGGGGCACATGTCCGTGACCCATACATGTGGTTTGGCTACGGAGAGGAAACCACCAGGTGCATGCCGCTTTCCCTACAGACCACTGCAGGCATTTTGATCAGCGGTCATCACGTTTCTAGCCTATAGCCAGAAACAGACTTCTGCATTCTTTCTGCAGCAACAGGAAGCACCCTGGCATCTGTTGAGAGGCATGAGACTCTTGTCACGCATTGGAGTTGAGCCCACTTTGTTACATTCGCAAAGCTTCCAAAGACCACAGAGATAGAGTGTCCGGGTTGGGAAGGTTCCAGAGGAACCGCTTCATGTTTCCCACAGGCAGGGTGGATTCTGGTCACTAAAGGAGCACTCTCAGGACATCTTGGATCCGAGAGCGGACAACAGAGGGGTCCCGTTACTTAGGAACTGTTTCATGTTAGGACGGTGCACACAGCATCGTCTTCCCTGGGCCGGAGTTCACTGCTTCTGTGCAGCTTCATGTCAAATGCCAGTGCCTCCGCCAACATTTGGTGGAGCAGCCTGTGAAATGACACCGCTTTTGCCTCTGCCACTAGTCTCCTGGTCGAAAGTGTGAACGCAATTTGTGTTTCCAAGTGGGAAGACCCACTACAGAGTTCACTTACCGTACACTGCCGAGTTGGGCACCCAGCCCATGGCCAAGTGCATTTAAAAGGTTTCCATCGTACGGTTTTCAGAATGAGCCGTAAGCGCCCCCTGACGGATCGGAGCCCCCGAGCAACCCGGGTAGCACACTCTTCCCCTAGGTTACACTGTGTTCAAGGACCTAGGGCTCTATGCTTCCTGCAGGGAAAGCCACCTGGTATGCCCATGTTTCCCTGCGACCCACCACCTCATGAGACTTTCTGAGCTGGAGAGCCAATCAGTTCTCCATGCGGTGGCCAAGGCCCCCTCTGCAATGGACTTGAGGCCACCGTGCCAAGACCTTTTTACCGTGTTCCCTGCTGGGGTCGGAACTGATTAGTGAGAACACTGGACACCTCAAGGCTCACGCTCCAAGGACTTCCCGCATGCAACGAGCAAACACGCACCAAGGGCTTCTTTGTCGCCCAGAGCGAAGAACAAAGCCGGGAATCCCATGTAGAACGAGCACCCTGCAACTTGAGCCGGGAAGGCTTTGTCGTCCCGTCCCCTTGAGCAGCCTTTGCCACACTCCACTTCCAAGGAGCATGTACGAACGAAACGTTTTACCCTCACAGCACTCTACGCCGCAGGCCTCCCTGCGCTCGGTGTGACCTCTGGTTTTGAACGAACCGTCTTGGGTGAAACGCTTTCAGACCCCTCTGTCTCCACAGGGCTTGGTGTTGGAACTCTGCAAGGCTACGCTGCGATGTGCGTCAAACTGATTTCCACAGCCCATCTGTTTATGTGGCCCAGTGGTAGCAAAGCCTTTGAAGGGAAGCGATGCAGCACAGTGTCACAGGATGTATTGGACCAAAGACACCATGTGCTCGCCTGACATCTATCCTGTGCCCAATCCACTGCCTGTGAGATTTTCTTCAACTAGCCTGTCAGGTACACATCCCGTTTACCTTTGTGAGAAACTCCTTGCCTATGCGGTCTGCAAAGCTCTCCTCCCAAATCCCCTTGAGAACCTCGGAGCGTAGCTCTCTCTGTGTGAAGGCCCTTTTGTGTGGCGTGTTGAGAAACGGGGCGCAAGCCTTTCAGAGCCTGCTTGGAAGAACCTGGATGAGCACTGAGCAATCCCCAAGAATTGTGGGTATGCTACTGCTCTCGTCTAGCTCGTCCGCTGCACGTGCACCTCCCGTCCAGGGCCAACCGTCCGTGCTTTGAACCCCATCCTCCTTTTACTCCCATTATTTATACGGAACACAGAGCTCGGGGCAGCATGAAGACACCTCTGCGAAAGTGATGTTCCAGATCTCCAGAAGAGTTGGCTCCTTGTTGTGCACTCCATGGCAAAATTCTCAATCCAGAAAAGGCAGTTCACGTGACATACCTATCAGCTACCTGGAAAGGAACCTAACTGTTTCCTATAAGCGGGGCACATTTTCCAGGCCATCCATAGGGTTCTGCCCCAAACGTGGCTTCACACACCTGCCACGCCCAGGGGCACATGTCCGTGACCCATACATGTGGTTTGGCTACGGAGAGGAAACCACCAGGTGCATGCCGCTTTCCCTACAGACCACTGCAGGCATTTTGATCAGCGGTCATCACGTTTCTAGCCTATAGCCAGAAACAGACTTCTGCATTCTTTCTGCAGCAACAGGAAGCACCCTGGCATCTGTTGAGAGGCATGAGACTCTTGTCACGCATTGGAGTTGAGCCCACTTTGTTACATTCGCAAAGCTTCCAAAGACCACAGAGATAGAGTGTCCGGGTTGGGAAGGTTCCAGAGGAACCGCTTCATGTTTCCCACAGGCAGGGTGGATTCTGGTCACTAAAGGAGCACTCTCAGGACATCTTGGATCCGAGAGCGGACAACAGAGGGGTCCCGTTACTTAGGAACTGTTTCATGTTAGGACGGTGCACACAGCATCGTCTTCCCTGGGCCGGAGTTCACTGCTTCTGTGCAGCTTCATGTCAAATGCCAGTGCCTCCGCCAACATTTGGTGGAGCAGCCTGTGAAATGACACCGCTTTTGCCTCTGCCACTAGTCTCCTGGTCGAAAGTGTGAACGCAATTTGTGTTTCCAAGTGGGAAGACCCACTACAGAGTTCACTTACCGTACACTGCCGAGTTGGGCACCCAGCCCATGGCCAAGTGCATTTAAAAGGTTTCCATCGTACGGTTTTCAGAATGAGCCGTAAGCGCCCCCTGACGGATCGGAGCCCCCGAGCAACCCGGGTAGCACACTCTTCCCCTAGGTTACACTGTGTTCAAGGACCTAGGGCTCTATGCTTCCTGCAGGGAAAGCCACCTGGTATGCCCATGTTTCCCTGCGACCCACCACCTCATGAGACTTTCTGAGCTGGAGAGCCAATCAGTTCTCCATGCGGTGGCCAAGGCCCCCTCTGCAATGGACTTGAGGCCACCGTGCCAAGACCTTTTTACCGTGTTCCCTGCTGGGGTCGGAACTGATTAGTGAGAACACTGGACACCTCAAGGCTCACGCTCCAAGGACTTCCCGCATGCAACGAGCAAACACGCACCAAGGGCTTCTTTGTCGCCCAGAGCGAAGAACAAAGCCGGGAATCCCATGTAGAACGAGCACCCTGCAACTTGAGCCGGGAAGGCTTTGTCGTCCCGTCCCCTTGAGCAGCCTTTGCCACACTCCACTTCCAAGGAGCATGTACGAACGAAACGTTTTACCCTCACAGCACTCTACGCCGCAGGCCTCCCTGCGCTCGGTGTGACCTCTGGTTTTGAACGAACCGTCTTGGGTGAAACGCTTTCAGACCCCTCTGTCTCCACAGGGCTTGGTGTTGGAACTCTGCAAGGCTACGCTGCGATGTGCGTCAAACTGATTTCCACAGCCCATCTGTTTATGTGGCCCAGTGGTAGCAAAGCCTTTGAAGGGAAGCGATGCAGCACAGTGTCACAGGATGTATTGGACCAAAGACACCATGTGCTCGCCTGACATCTATCCTGTGCCCAATCCACTGCCTGTGAGATTTTCTTCAACTAGCCTGTCAGGTACACATCCCGTTTACCTTTGTGAGAAACTCCTTGCCTATGCGGTCTGCAAAGCTCTCCTCCCAAATCCCCTTGAGAACCTCGGAGCGTAGCTCTCTCTGTGTGAAGGCCCTTTTGTGTGGCGTGTTGAGAAACGGGGCGCAAGCCTTTCAGAGCCTGCTTGGAAGAACCTGGATGAGCACTGAGCAATCCCCAAGAATTGTGGGTATGCTACTGCTCTCGTCTAGCTCGTCCGCTGCACGTGCACCTCCCGTCCAGGGCCAACCGTCCGTGCTTTGAACCCCATCCTCCTTTTACTCCCATTATTTATACGGAACACAGAGCTCGGGGCAGCATGAAGACACCTCTGCGAAAGTGATGTTCCAGATCTCCAGAAGAGTTGGCTCCTTGTTGTGCACTCCATGGCAAAATTCTCAATCCAGAAAAGGCAGTTCACGTGACATACCTATCAGCTACCTGGAAAGGAACCTAACTGTTTCCTATAAGCGGGGCACATTTTCCAGGCCATCCATAGGGTTCTGCCCCAAACGTGGCTTCACACACCTGCCACGCCCAGGGGCACATGTCCGTGACCCATACATGTGGTTTGGCTACGGAGAGGAAACCACCAGGTGCATGCCGCTTTCCCTACAGACCACTGCAGGCATTTTGATCAGCGGTCATCACGTTTCTAGCCTATAGCCAGAAACAGACTTCTGCATTCTTTCTGCAGCAACAGGAAGCACCCTGGCATCTGTTGAGAGGCATGAGACTCTTGTCACGCATTGGAGTTGAGCCCACTTTGTTACATTCGCAAAGCTTCCAAAGACCACAGAGATAGAGTGTCCGGGTTGGGAAGGTTCCAGAGGAACCGCTTCATGTTTCCCACAGGCAGGGTGGATTCTGGTCACTAAAGGAGCACTCTCAGGACATCTTGGATCCGAGAGCGGACAACAGAGGGGTCCCGTTACTTAGGAACTGTTTCATGTTAGGACGGTGCACACAGCATCGTCTTCCCTGGGCCGGAGTTCACTGCTTCTGTGCAGCTTCATGTCAAATGCCAGTGCCTCCGCCAACATTTGGTGGAGCAGCCTGTGAAATGACACCGCTTTTGCCTCTGCCACTAGTCTCCTGGTCGAAAGTGTGAACGCAATTTGTGTTTCCAAGTGGGAAGACCCACTACAGAGTTCACTTACCGTACACTGCCGAGTTGGGCACCCAGCCCATGGCCAAGTGCATTTAAAAGGTTTCCATCGTACGGTTTTCAGAATGAGCCGTAAGCGCCCCCTGACGGATCGGAGCCCCCGAGCAACCCGGGTAGCACACTCTTCCCCTAGGTTACACTGTGTTCAAGGACCTAGGGCTCTATGCTTCCTGCAGGGAAAGCCACCTGGTATGCCCATGTTTCCCTGCGACCCACCACCTCATGAGACTTTCTGAGCTGGAGAGCCAATCAGTTCTCCATGCGGTGGCCAAGGCCCCCTCTGCAATGGACTTGAGGCCACCGTGCCAAGACCTTTTTACCGTGTTCCCTGCTGGGGTCGGAACTGATTAGTGAGAACACTGGACACCTCAAGGCTCACGCTCCAAGGACTTCCCGCATGCAACGAGCAAACACGCACCAAGGGCTTCTTTGTCGCCCAGAGCGAAGAACAAAGCCGGGAATCCCATGTAGAACGAGCACCCTGCAACTTGAGCCGGGAAGGCTTTGTCGTCCCGTCCCCTTGAGCAGCCTTTGCCACACTCCACTTCCAAGGAGCATGTACGAACGAAACGTTTTACCCTCACAGCACTCTACGCCGCAGGCCTCCCTGCGCTCGGTGTGACCTCTGGTTTTGAACGAACCGTCTTGGGTGAAACGCTTTCAGACCCCTCTGTCTCCACAGGGCTTGGTGTTGGAACTCTGCAAGGCTACGCTGCGATGTGCGTCAAACTGATTTCCACAGCCCATCTGTTTATGTGGCCCAGTGGTAGCAAAGCCTTTGAAGGGAAGCGATGCAGCACAGTGTCACAGGATGTATTGGACCAAAGACACCATGTGCTCGCCTGACATCTATCCTGTGCCCAATCCACTGCCTGTGAGATTTTCTTCAACTAGCCTGTCAGGTACACATCCCGTTTACCTTTGTGAGAAACTCCTTGCCTATGCGGTCTGCAAAGCTCTCCTCCCAAATCCCCTTGAGAACCTCGGAGCGTAGCTCTCTCTGTGTGAAGGCCCTTTTGTGTGGCGTGTTGAGAAACGGGGCGCAAGCCTTTCAGAGCCTGCTTGGAAGAACCTGGATGAGCACTGAGCAATCCCCAAGAATTGTGGGTATGCTACTGCTCTCGTCTAGCTCGTCCGCTGCACGTGCACCTCCCGTCCAGGGCCAACCGTCCGTGCTTTGAACCCCATCCTCCTTTTACTCCCATTATTTATACGGAACACAGAGCTCGGGGCAGCATGAAGACACCTCTGCGAAAGTGATGTTCCAGATCTCCAGAAGAGTTGGCTCCTTGTTGTGCACTCCATGGCAAAATTCTCAATCCAGAAAAGGCAGTTCACGTGACATACCTATCAGCTACCTGGAAAGGAACCTAACTGTTTCCTATAAGCGGGGCACATTTTCCAGGCCATCCATAGGGTTCTGCCCCAAACGTGGCTTCACACACCTGCCACGCCCAGGGGCACATGTCCGTGACCCATACATGTGGTTTGGCTACGGAGAGGAAACCACCAGGTGCATGCCGCTTTCCCTACAGACCACTGCAGGCATTTTGATCAGCGGTCATCACGTTTCTAGCCTATAGCCAGAAACAGACTTCTGCATTCTTTCTGCAGCAACAGGAAGCACCCTGGCATCTGTTGAGAGGCATGAGACTCTTGTCACGCATTGGAGTTGAGCCCACTTTGTTACATTCGCAAAGCTTCCAAAGACCACAGAGATAGAGTGTCCGGGTTGGGAAGGTTCCAGAGGAACCGCTTCATGTTTCCCACAGGCAGGGTGGATTCTGGTCACTAAAGGAGCACTCTCAGGACATCTTGGATCCGAGAGCGGACAACAGAGGGGTCCCGTTACTTAGGAACTGTTTCATGTTAGGACGGTGCACACAGCATCGTCTTCCCTGGGCCGGAGTTCACTGCTTCTGTGCAGCTTCATGTCAAATGCCAGTGCCTCCGCCAACATTTGGTGGAGCAGCCTGTGAAATGACACCGCTTTTGCCTCTGCCACTAGTCTCCTGGTCGAAAGTGTGAACGCAATTTGTGTTTCCAAGTGGGAAGACCCACTACAGAGTTCACTTACCGTACACTGCCGAGTTGGGCACCCAGCCCATGGCCAAGTGCATTTAAAAGGTTTCCATCGTACGGTTTTCAGAATGAGCCGTAAGCGCCCCCTGACGGATCGGAGCCCCCGAGCAACCCGGGTAGCACACTCTTCCCCTAGGTTACACTGTGTTCAAGGACCTAGGGCTCTATGCTTCCTGCAGGGAAAGCCACCTGGTATGCCCATGTTTCCCTGCGACCCACCACCTCATGAGACTTTCTGAGCTGGAGAGCCAATCAGTTCTCCATGCGGTGGCCAAGGCCCCCTCTGCAATGGACTTGAGGCCACCGTGCCAAGACCTTTTTACCGTGTTCCCTGCTGGGGTCGGAACTGATTAGTGAGAACACTGGACACCTCAAGGCTCACGCTCCAAGGACTTCCCGCATGCAACGAGCAAACACGCACCAAGGGCTTCTTTGTCGCCCAGAGCGAAGAACAAAGCCGGGAATCCCATGTAGAACGAGCACCCTGCAACTTGAGCCGGGAAGGCTTTGTCGTCCCGTCCCCTTGAGCAGCCTTTGCCACACTCCACTTCCAAGGAGCATGTACGAACGAAACGTTTTACCCTCACAGCACTCTACGCCGCAGGCCTCCCTGCGCTCGGTGTGACCTCTGGTTTTGAACGAACCGTCTTGGGTGAAACGCTTTCAGACCCCTCTGTCTCCACAGGGCTTGGTGTTGGAACTCTGCAAGGCTACGCTGCGATGTGCGTCAAACTGATTTCCACAGCCCATCTGTTTATGTGGCCCAGTGGTAGCAAAGCCTTTGAAGGGAAGCGATGCAGCACAGTGTCACAGGATGTATTGGACCAAAGACACCATGTGCTCGCCTGACATCTATCCTGTGCCCAATCCACTGCCTGTGAGATTTTCTTCAACTAGCCTGTCAGGTACACATCCCGTTTACCTTTGTGAGAAACTCCTTGCCTATGCGGTCTGCAAAGCTCTCCTCCCAAATCCCCTTGAGAACCTCGGAGCGTAGCTCTCTCTGTGTGAAGGCCCTTTTGTGTGGCGTGTTGAGAAACGGGGCGCAAGCCTTTCAGAGCCTGCTTGGAAGAACCTGGATGAGCACTGAGCAATCCCCAAGAATTGTGGGTATGCTACTGCTCTCGTCTAGCTCGTCCGCTGCACGTGCACCTCCCGTCCAGGGCCAACCGTCCGTGCTTTGAACCCCATCCTCCTTTTACTCCCATTATTTATACGGAACACAGAGCTCGGGGCAGCATGAAGACACCTCTGCGAAAGTGATGTTCCAGATCTCCAGAAGAGTTGGCTCCTTGTTGTGCACTCCATGGCAAAATTCTCAATCCAGAAAAGGCAGTTCACGTGACATACCTATCAGCTACCTGGAAAGGAACCTAACTGTTTCCTATAAGCGGGGCACATTTTCCAGGCCATCCATAGGGTTCTGCCCCAAACGTGGCTTCACACACCTGCCACGCCCAGGGGCACATGTCCGTGACCCATACATGTGGTTTGGCTACGGAGAGGAAACCACCAGGTGCATGCCGCTTTCCCTACAGACCACTGCAGGCATTTTGATCAGCGGTCATCACGTTTCTAGCCTATAGCCAGAAACAGACTTCTGCATTCTTTCTGCAGCAACAGGAAGCACCCTGGCATCTGTTGAGAGGCATGAGACTCTTGTCACGCATTGGAGTTGAGCCCACTTTGTTACATTCGCAAAGCTTCCAAAGACCACAGAGATAGAGTGTCCGGGTTGGGAAGGTTCCAGAGGAACCGCTTCATGTTTCCCACAGGCAGGGTGGATTCTGGTCACTAAAGGAGCACTCTCAGGACATCTTGGATCCGAGAGCGGACAACAGAGGGGTCCCGTTACTTAGGAACTGTTTCATGTTAGGACGGTGCACACAGCATCGTCTTCCCTGGGCCGGAGTTCACTGCTTCTGTGCAGCTTCATGTCAAATGCCAGTGCCTCCGCCAACATTTGGTGGAGCAGCCTGTGAAATGACACCGCTTTTGCCTCTGCCACTAGTCTCCTGGTCGAAAGTGTGAACGCAATTTGTGTTTCCAAGTGGGAAGACCCACTACAGAGTTCACTTACCGTACACTGCCGAGTTGGGCACCCAGCCCATGGCCAAGTGCATTTAAAAGGTTTTCCATCGTACGGTTTTCAGAATGAGCCGTAAGCGCCCCCTGACGGATCGGAGCCCCCGAGCAACCCGGGTAGCACACTCTTCCCCTAGGTTACACTGTGTTCAAGGACCTAGGGCTCTATGCTTCCTGCAGGGAAAGCCACCTGGTATGCCCATGTTTCCCTGCGACCCACCACCTCATGAGACTTTCTGAGCTGGAGAGCCAATCAGTTCTCCATGCGGTGGCCAAGGCCCCCTCTGCAATGACTTGAGGCCACCGTGCCAAGACCTTTTTACCGTGTTCCCTGCTGGGGTCGGAACTGATTAGTGAGAACACTGGACACCTCAAGGCTCACGCTCCAAGGACTTCCCGCATGCAACGAGCAAACACGCACCAAGGGCTTCTTTGTCGCCCAGAGCGAAGAACAAAGCCGGGAATCCCATGTAGAACGAGCACCCTGCAACTTGAGCCGGGAAGGCTTTGTCGTCCCGTCCCCTTGAGCAGCCTTTGCCACACTCCACTTCCAAGGAGCATGTACGAACGAAACGTTTTACCCTCACAGCACTCTACGCCGCAGGCCTCCCTGCGCTCGGTGTGACCTCTGGTTTTGAACGAACCGTCTTGGGTGAAACGCTTTCAGACCCCTCTGTCTCCACAGGGCTTGGTGTTGGAACTCTGCAAGGCTACGCTGCGATGTGCGTCAAACTGATTTCCACAGCCCATCTGTTTATGTGGCCCAGTGGTAGCAAAGCCTTTGAAGGGAAGCGATGCAGCACAGTGTCACAGGATGTATTGGACCAAAGACACCATGTGCTCGCCTGACATCTATCCTGTGCCCAATCCACTGCCTGTGAGATTTTCTTCAACTAGCCTGTCAGGTACACATCCCGTTTACCTTTGTGAGAAACTCCTTGCCTATGCGGTCTGCAAAGCTCTCCTCCCAAATCCCCTTGAGAACCTCGGAGCGTAGCTCTCTCTGTGTGAAGGCCCTTTTGTGTGGCGTGTTGAGAAACGGGGCGCAAGCCTTTCAGAGCCTGCTTGGAAGAACCTGGATGAGCACTGAGCAATCCCCAAGAATTGTGGGTATGCTACTGCTCTCGTCTAGCTCGTCCGCTGCACGTGCACCTCCCGTCCAGGGCCAACCGTCCGTGCTTTGAACCCCATCCTCCTTTTACTCCCATTATTTATACGGAACACAGAGCTCGGGGCAGCATGAAGACACCTCTGCGAAAGTGATGTTCCAGATCTCCAGAAGAGTTGGCTCCTTGTTGTGCACTCCATGGCAAAATTCTCAATCCAGAAAAGGCAGTTCACGTGACATACCTATCAGCTACCTGGAAAGGAACCTAACTGTTTCCTATAAGCGGGGCACATTTTCCAGGCCATCCATAGGGTTCTGCCCCAAACGTGGCTTCACACACCTGCCACGCCCAGGGGCACATGTCCGTGACCCATACATGTGGTTTGGCTACGGAGAGGAAACCACCAGGTGCATGCCGCTTTCCCTACAGACCACTGCAGGCATTTTGATCAGCGGTCATCACGTTTCTAGCCTATAGCCAGAAACAGACTTCTGCATTCTTTCTGCAGCAACAGGAAGCACCCTGGCATCTGTTGAGAGGCATGAGACTCTTGTCACGCATTGGAGTTGAGCCCACTTTGTTACATTCGCAAAGCTTCCAAAGACCACAGAGATAGAGTGTCCGGGTTGGGAAGGTTCCAGAGGAACCGCTTCATGTTTCCCACAGGCAGGGTGGATTCTGGTCACTAAAGGAGCACTCTCAGGACATCTTGGATCCGAGAGCGGACAACAGAGGGGTCCCGTTACTTAGGAACTGTTTCATGTTAGGACGGTGCACACAGCATCGTCTTCCCTGGGCCGGAGTTCACTGCTTCTGTGCAGCTTCATGTCAAATGCCAGTGCCTCCGCCAACATTTGGTGGAGCAGCCTGTGAAATGACACCGCTTTTGCCTCTGCCACTAGTCTCCTGGTCGAAAGTGTGAACGCAATTTGTGTTTCCAAGTGGGAAGACCCACTACAGAGTTCACTTACCGTACACTGCCGAGTTGGGCACCCAGCCCATGGCCAAGTGCATTTAAAAGGTTTCCATCGTACGGTTTTCAGAATGAGCCGTAAGCGCCCCCTGACGGATCGGAGCCCCCGAGCAACCCGGGTAGCACACTCTTCCCCTAGGTTACACTGTGTTCAAGAACCTAGGGCTCTATGCTTCCTGCAGGGAAAGCCACCTGGTATGCCCATGTTTCCCTGCGACCCACCACCTCATGAGACTTTCTGAGCTGGAGAGCCAATCAGTTCTCCATGCGGTGGCCAAGGCCCCCTCTGCAATGGACTTGAGGCCACCGTGCCAAGACCTTTTTACCGTGTTCCCTGCTGGGGTCGGAACTGATTAGTGAGAACACTGGACACCTCAAGGCTCACGCTCCAAGGACTTCCCGCATGCAACGAGCAAACACGCACCAAGGGCTTCTTTGTCGCCCAGAGCGAAGAACAAAGCCGGGAATCCCATGTAGAACGAGCACCCTGCAACTTGAGCCGGGAAGGCTTTGTCGTCCCGTCCCCTTGAGCAGCCTTTGCCACACTCCACTTCCAAGGAGCATGTACGAACGAAACGTTTTACCCTCACAGCACTCTACGCCACAGGCCTCCCTGCGCTCGGTGTGACCTCTGGTTTTGAACGAACCGTCTTGGGTGAAACGCTTTCAGACCCCTCTGTCTCCACAGGGCTTGGTGTTGGAACTCTGCAAGGCTACGCTGCGATGTGCGTCAAACTGATTTCCACAGCCCATCTGTTTATGTGGCCCAGTGGTAGCAAAGCCTTTGAAGGGAAGCGATGCAGCACAGTGTCACAGGATGTATTGGACCAAAGACACCATGTGCTCGCCTGACATCTATCCTGTGCCCAATCCACTGCCTGTGAGATTTTCTTCAACTAGCCTGTCAGGTACACATCCCGTTTACCTTTGTGAGAAACTCCTTGCCTATGCGGTCTGCAAAGCTCTCCTCCCAAATCCCCTTGAGAACCTCGGAGCGTAGCTCTCTCTGTGTGAAGGCCCTTTTGTGTGGCGTGTTGAGAAACGGGGCGCAAGCCTTTCAGAGCCTGCTTGGAAGAACCTGGATGAGCACTGAGCAATCCCCAAGAATTGTGGGTATGCTACTGCTCTCGTCTAGCTCGTCCGCTGCACGTGCACCTCCCGTCCAGGGCCAACCGTCCGTGCTTTGAACCCCATCCTCCTTTTACTCCCATTATTTATACGGAACACAGAGCTCGGGGCAGCATGAAGACACCTCTGCGAAAGTGATGTTCCAGATCTCCAGAAGAGTTGGCTCCTTGTTGTGCACTCCATGGCAAAATTCTCAATCCAGAAAAGGCAGTTCACGTGACATACCTATCAGCTACCTGGAAAGGAACCTAACTGTTTCCTATAAGCGGGGCACATTTTCCAGGCCATCCATAGGGTTCTGCCCCAAACGTGGCTTCACACACCTGCCACGCCCAGGGGCACATGTCCGTGACCCATACATGTGGTTTGGCTACGGAGAGGAAACCACCAGGTGCATGCCGCTTTCCCTACAGACCACTGCAGGCATTTTGATCAGCGGTCATCACGTTTCTAGCCTATAGCCAGAAACAGACTTCTGCATTCTTTCTGCAGCAACAGGAAGCACCCTGGCATCTGTTGAGAGGCATGAGACTCTTGTCACGCATTGGAGTTGAGCCCACTTTGTTACATTCGCAAAGCTTCCAAAGACCACAGAGATAGAGTGTCCGGGTTGGGAAGGTTCCAGAGGAACCGCTTCATGTTTCCCACAGGCAGGGTGGATTCTGGTCACTAAAGGAGCACTCTCAGGACATCTTGGATCCGAGAGCGGACAACAGAGGGGTCCCGTTACTTAGGAACTGTTTCATGTTAGGACGGTGCACACAGCATCGTCTTCCCTGGGCCGGAGTTCACTGCTTCTGTGCAGCTTCATGTCAAATGCCAGTGCCTCCGCCAACATTTGGTGGAGCAGCCTGTGAAATGACACCGCTTTTGCCTCTGCCACTAGTCTCCTGGTCGAAAGTGTGAACGCAATTTGTGTTTCCAAGTGGGGAGACCCACTACAGAGTTCACTTACCGTACACTGCCGAGTTGGGCACCCAGCCCATGGCCAAGTGCATTTAAAAGGTTTCCATCGTACGGTTTTCAGAATGAGCCGTAAGCGCCCCCTGACGGATCGGAGCCCCCGAGCAACCCGGGTAGCACACTCTTCCCCTAGGTTACACTGTGTTCAAGGACCTAGGGCTCTATGCTTCCTGCAGGGAAAGCCACCTGGTATGCCCATGTTTCCCTGCGACCCACCACCTCATGAGACTTTCTGAGCTGGAGAGCCAATCAGTTCTCCATGCGGTGGCCAAGGCCCCCTCTGCAATGGACTTGAGGCCACCGTGCCAAGACCTTTTTACCGTGTTCCCTGCTGGGGTCGGAACTGATTAGTGAGAACACTGGACACCTCAAGGCTCACGCTCCAAGGACTTCCCGCATGCAACGAGCAAACACGCACCAAGGGCTTCTTTGTCGCCCAGAGCGAAGAACAAAGCCGGGAATCCCATGTAGAACGAGCACCCTGCAACTTGAGCCGGGAAGGCTTTGTCGTCCCGTCCCCTTGAGCAGCCTTTGCCACACTCCACTTCCAAGGAGCATGTACGAACGAAACGTTTTACCCTCACAGCACTCTACGCCGCAGGCCTCCCTGCGCTCGGTGTGACCTCTGGTTTTGAACGAACCGTCTTGGGTGAAACGCTTTCAGACCCCTCTGTCTCCACAGGGCTTGGTGTTGGAACTCTGCAAGGCTACGCTGCGATGTGCGTCAAACTGATTTCCACAGCCCATCTGTTTATGTGGCCCAGTGGTAGCAAAGCCTTTGAAGGGAAGCGATGCAGCACAGTGTCACAGGATGTATTGGACCAAAGACACCATGTGCTCGCCTGACATCTATCCTGTGCCCAATCCACTGCCTGTGAGATTTTCTTCAACTAGCCTGTCAGGTACACATCCCGTTTACCTTTGTGAGAAACTCCTTGCCTATGCGGTCTGCAAAGCTCTCCTCCCAAATCCCCTTGAGAACCTCGGAGCGTAGCTCTCTCTGTGTGAAGGCCCTTTTGTGTGGCGTGTTGAGAAACGGGGCGCAAGCCTTTCAGAGCCTGCTTGGAAGAACCTGGATGAGCACTGAGCAATCCCCAAGAATTGTGGGTATGCTACTGCTCTCGTCTAGCTCGTCCGCTGCACGTGCACCTCCCGTCCAGGGCCAACCGTCCGTGCTTTGAACCCCATCCTCCTTTTACTCCCATTATTTATACGGAACACAGAGCTCGGGGCAGCATGAAGACACCTCTGCGAAAGTGATGTTCCAGATCTCCAGAAGAGTTGGCTCCTTGTTGTGCACTCCATGGCAAAATTCTCAATCCAGAAAAGGCAGTTCACGTGACATACCTATCAGCTACCTGGAAAGGAACCTAACTGTTTCCTATAAGCGGGGCACATTTTCCAGGCCATCCATAGGGTTCTGCCCCAAACGTGGCTTCACACACCTGCCACGCCCAGGGGCACATGTCCGTGACCCATACATGTGGTTTGGCTACGGAGAGGAAACCACCAGGTGCATGCCGCTTTCCCTACAGACCACTGCAGGCATTTTGATCAGCGGTCATCACGTTTCTAGCCTATAGCCAGAAACAGACTTCTGCATTCTTTCTGCAGCAACAGGAAGCACCCTGGCATCTGTTGAGAGGCATGAGACTCTTGTCACGCATTGGAGTTGAGCCCACTTTGTTACATTCGCAAAGCTTCCAAAGACCACAGAGATAGAGTGTCCGGGTTGGGAAGGTTCCAGAGGAACCGCTTCATGTTTCCCACAGGCAGGGTGGATTCTGGTCACTAAAGGAGCACTCTCAGGACATCTTGGATCCGAGAGCGGACAACAGAGGGGTCCCGTTACTTAGGAACTGTTTCATGTTAGGACGGTGCACACAGCATCGTCTTCCCTGGGCCGGAGTTCACTGCTTCTGTGCAGCTTCATGTCAAATGCCAGTGCCTCCGCCAACATTTGGTGGAGCAGCCTGTGAAATGACACCGCTTTTGCCTCTGCCACTAGTCTCCTGGTCGAAAGTGTGAACGCAATTTGTGTTTCCAAGTGGGGAGACCCACTACAGAGTTCACTTACCGTACACTGCCGAGTTGGGCACCCAGCCCATGGCCAAGTGCATTTAAAAGGTTTCCATCGTACGGTTTTCAGAATGAGCCGTAAGCGCCCCCTGACGGATCGGAGCCCCCGAGCAACCCGGGTAGCACACTCTTCCCCTAGGTTACACTGTGTTCAAGGACCTAGGGCTCTATGCTTCCTGCAGGGAAAGCCACCTGGTATGCCCATGTTTCCCTGCGACCCACCACCTCATGAGACTTTCTGAGCTGGAGAGCCAATCAGTTCTCCATGCGGTGGCCAAGGCCCCCTCTGCAATGGACTTGAGGCCACCGTGCCAAGACCTTTTTACCGTGTTCCCTGCTGGGGTCGGAACTGATTAGTGAGAACACTGGACACCTCAAGGCTCACGCTCCAAGGACTTCCCGCATGCAACGAGCAAACACGCACCAAGGGCTTCTTTGTCGCCCAGAGCGAAGAACAAAGCCGGGAATCCCATGTAGAACGAGCACCCTGCAACTTGAGCCGGGAAGGCTTTGTCGTCCCGTCCCCTTGAGCAGCCTTTGCCACACTCCACTTCCAAGGAGCATGTACGAACGAAACGTTTTACCCTCACAGCACTCTACGCCGCAGGCCTCCCTGCGCTCGGTGTGACCTCTGGTTTTGAACGAACCGTCTTGGGTGAAACGCTTTCAGACCCCTCTGTCTCCACAGGGCTTGGTGTTGGAACTCTGCAAGGCTACGCTGCGATGTGCGTCAAACTGATTTCCACAGCCCATCTGTTTATGTGGCCCAGTGGTAGCAAAGCCTTTGAAGGGAAGCGATGCAGCACAGTGTCACAGGATGTATTGGACCAAAGACACCATGTGCTCGCCTGACATCTATCCTGTGCCCAATCCACTGCCTGTGAGATTTTCTTCAACTAGCCTGTCAGGTACACATCCCGTTTACCTTTGTGAGAAACTCCTTGCCTATGCGGTCTGCAAAGCTCTCCTCCCAAATCCCCTTGAGAACCTCGGAGCGTAGCTCTCTCTGTGTGAAGGCCCTTTTGTGTGGCGTGTTGAGAAACGGGGCGCAAGCCTTTCAGAGCCTGCTTGGAAGAACCTGGATGAGCACTGAGCAATCCCCAAGAATTGTGGGTATGCTACTGCTCTCGTCTAGCTCGTCCGCTGCACGTGCACCTCCCGTCCAGGGCCAACCGTCCGTGCTTTGAACCCCATCCTCCTTTTACTCCCATTATTTATACGGAACACAGAGCTCGGGGCAGCATGAAGACACCTCTGCGAAAGTGATGTTCCAGATCTCCAGAAGAGTTGGCTCCTTGTTGTGCACTCCATGGCAAAATTCTCAATCCAGAAAAGGCAGTTCACGTGACATACCTATCAGCTACCTGGAAAGGAACCTAACTGTTTCCTATAAGCGGGGCACATTTTCCAGGCCATCCATAGGGTTCTGCCCCAAACGTGGCTTCACACACCTGCCACGCCCAGGGGCACATGTCCGTGACCCATACATGTGGTTTGGCTACGGAGAGGGAACCACCAGGTGCATGCCGCTTTCCCTACAGACCACTGCAGGCATTTTGATCAGCGGTCATCACGTTTCTAGCCTATAGCCAGAAACAGACTTCTGCATTCTTTCTGCAGCAACAGGAAGCACCCTGGCATCTGTTGAGAGGCATGAGACTCTTGTCACGCATTGGAGTTGAGCCCACTTTGTTACATTCGCAAAGCTTCCAAAGACCACAGAGATAGAGTGTCCGGGTTGGGAAGGTTCCAGAGGAACCGCTTCATGTTTCCCACAGGCAGGGTGGATTCTGGTCACTAAAGGAGCACTCTCAGGACATCTTGGATCCGAGAGCGGACAACAGAGGGGTCCCGTTACTTAGGAACTGTTTCATGTTAGGACGGTGCACACAGCATCGTCTTCCCTGGGCCGGAGTTCACTGCTTCTGTGCAGCTTCATGTCAAATGCCAGTGCCTCCGCCAACATTTGGTGGAGCAGCCTGTGAAATGACACCGCTTTTGCCTCTGCCACTAGTCTCCTGGTCGAAAGTGTGAACGCAATTTGTGTTTCCAAGTGGGAAGACCCACTACAGAGTTCACTTACCGTACACTGCCGAGTTGGGCACCCAGCCCATGGCCAAGTGCATTTAAAAGGTTTCCATCGTACGGTTTTCAGAATGAGCCGTAAGCGCCCCCTGACGGATCGGAGCCCCCGAGCAACCCGGGTAGCACACTCTTCCCCTAGGTTACACTGTGTTCAAGAACCTAGGGCTCTATGCTTCCTGCAGGGAAAGCCACCTGGTATGCCCATGTTTCCCTGCGACCCACCACCTCATGAGACTTTCTGAGCTGGAGAGCCAATCAGTTCTCCATGCGGTGGCCAAGGCCCCCTCTGCAATGGACTTGAGGCCACCGTGCCAAGACCTTTTTACCGTGTTCCCTGCTGGGGTCGGAACTGATTAGTGAGAACACTGGACACCTCAAGGCTCACGCTCCAAGGACTTCCCGCATGCAACGAGCAAACACGCACCAAGGGCTTCTTTGTCGCCCAGAGCGAAGAACAAAGCCGGGAATCCCATGTAGAACGAGCACCCTGCAACTTGAGCCGGGAAGGCTTTGTCGTCCCGTCCCCTTGAGCAGCCTTTGCCACACTCCACTTCCAAGGAGCATGTACGAACGAAACGTTTTACCCTCACAGCACTCTACGCCGCAGGCCTCCCTGCGCTCGGTGTGACCTCTGGTTTTGAACGAACCGTCTTGGGTGAAACGCTTTCAGACCCCTCTGTCTCCACAGGGCTTGGTGTTGGAACTCTGCAAGGCTACGCTGCGATGTGCGTCAAACTGATTTCCACAGCCCATCTGTTTATGTGGCCCAGTGGTAGCAAAGCCTTTGAAGGGAAGCGATGCAGCACAGTGTCACAGGATGTATTGGACCAAAGACACCATGTGCTCGCCTGACATCTATCCTGTGCCCAATCCACTGCCTGTGAGATTTTCTTCAACTAGCCTGTCAGGTACACATCCCGTTTACCTTTGTGAGAAACTCCTTGCCTATGCGGTCTGCAAAGCTCTCCTCCCAAATCCCCTTGAGAACCTCGGAGCGTAGCTCTCTCTGTGTGAAGGCCCTTTTGTGTGGCGTGTTGAGAAACGGGGCGCAAGCCTTTCAGAGCCTGCTTGGAAGAACCTGGATGAGCACTGAGCAATCCCCAAGAATTGTGGGTATGCTACTGCTCTCGTCTAGCTCGTCCGCTGCACGTGCACCTCCCGTCCAGGGCCAACCGTCCGTGCTTTGAACCCCATCCTCCTTTTACTCCCATTATTTATACGGAACACAGAGCTCGGGGCAGCATGAAGACACCTCTGCGAAAGTGATGTTCCAGATCTCCAGAAGAGTTGGCTCCTTGTTGTGCACTCCATGGCAAAATTCTCAATCCAGAAAAGGCAGTTCACGTGACATACCTATCAGCTACCTGGAAAGGAACCTAACTGTTTCCTATAAGCGGGGCACATTTTCCAGGCCATCCATAGGGTTCTGCCCCAAACGTGGCTTCACACACCTGCCACGCCCAGGGGCACATGTCCGTGACCCATACATGTGGTTTGGCTACGGAGAGGAAACCACCAGGTGCATGCCGCTTTCCCTACAGACCACTGCAGGCATTTTGATCAGCGGTCATCACGTTTCTAGCCTATAGCCAGAAACAGACTTCTGCATTCTTTCTGCAGCAACAGGAAGCACCCTGGCATCTGTTGAGAGGCATGAGACTCTTGTCACGCATTGGAGTTGAGCCCACTTTGTTACATTCGCAAAGCTTCCAAAGACCACAGAGATAGAGTGTCCGGGTTGGGAAGGTTCCAGAGGAACCGCTTCATGTTTCCCACAGGCAGGGTGGATTCTGGTCACTAAAGGAGCACTCTCAGGACATCTTGGATCCGAGAGCGGACAACAGAGGGGTCCCGTTACTTAGGAACTGTTTCATGTTAGGACGGTGCACACAGCATCGTCTTCCCTGGGCCGGAGTTCACTGCTTCTGTGCAGCTTCATGTCAAATGCCAGTGCCTCCGCCAACATTTGGTGGAGCAGCCTGTGAAATGACACCGCTTTTGCCTCTGCCACTAGTCTCCTGGTCGAAAGTGTGAACGCAATTTGTGTTTCCAAGTGGGAAGACCCACTACAGAGTTCACTTACCGTACACTGCCGAGTTGGGCACCCAGCCCATGGCCAAGTGCATTTAAAAGGTTTCCATCGTACGGTTTTCAGAATGAGCCGTAAGCGCCCCCTGACGGATCGGAGCCCCCGAGCAACCCGGGTAGCACACTCTTCCCCTAGGTTACACTGTGTTCAAGAACCTAGGGCTCTATGCTTCCTGCAGGGAAAGCCACCTGGTATGCCCATGTTTCCCTGCGACCCACCACCTCATGAGACTTTCTGAGCTGGAGAGCCAATCAGTTCTCCATGCGGTGGCCAAGGCCCCCTCTGCAATGGACTTGAGGCCACCGTGCCAAGACCTTTTTACCGTGTTCCCTGCTGGGGTCGGAACTGATTAGTGAGAACACTGGACACCTCAAGGCTCACGCTCCAAGGACTTCCCGCATGCAACGAGCAAACACGCACCAAGGGCTTCTTTGTCGCCCAGAGCGAAGAACAAAGCCGGGAATCCCATGTAGAACGAGCACCCTGCAACTTGAGCCGGGAAGGCTTTGTCGTCCCGTCCCCTTGAGCAGCCTTTGCCACACTCCACTTCCAAGGAGCATGTACGAACGAAACGTTTTACCCTCACAGCACTCTACGCCGCAGGCCTCCCTGCGCTCGGTGTGACCTCTGGTTTTGAACGAACCGTCTTGGGTGAAACGCTTTCAGACCCCTCTGTCTCCACAGGGCTTGGTGTTGGAACTCTGCAAGGCTACGCTGCGATGTGCGTCAAACTGATTTCCACAGCCCATCTGTTTATGTGGCCCAGTGGTAGCAAAGCCTTTGAAGGGAAGCGATGCAGCACAGTGTCACAGGATGTATTGGACCAAAGACACCATGTGCTCGCCTGACATCTATCCTGTGCCCAATCCACTGCCTGTGAGATTTTCTTCAACTAGCCTGTCAGGTACACATCCCGTTTACCTTTGTGAGAAACTCCTTGCCTATGCGGTCTGCAAAGCTCTCCTCCCAAATCCCCTTGAGAACCTCGGAGCGTAGCTCTCTCTGTGTGAAGGCCCTTTTGTGTGGCGTGTTGAGAAACGGGGCGCAAGCCTTTCAGAGCCTGCTTGGAAGAACCTGGATGAGCACTGAGCAATCCCCAAGAATTGTGGGTATGCTACTGCTCTCGTCTAGCTCGTCCGCTGCACGTGCACCTCCCGTCCAGGGCCAACCGTCCGTGCTTTGAACCCCATCCTCCTTTTACTCCCATTATTTATACGGAACACAGAGCTCGGGGCAGCATGAAGACACCTCTGCGAAAGTGATGTTCCAGATCTCCAGAAGAGTTGGCTCCTTGTTGTGCACTCCATGGCAAAATTCTCAATCCAGAAAAGGCAGTTCACGTGACATACCTATCAGCTACCTGGAAAGGAACCTAACTGTTTCCTATAAGCGGGGCACATTTTCCAGGCCATCCATAGGGTTCTGCCCCAAACGTGGCTTCACACACCTGCCACGCCCAGGGGCACATGTCCGTGACCCATACATGTGGTTTGGCTACGGAGAGGAAACCACCAGGTGCATGCCGCTTTCCCTACAGACCACTGCAGGCATTTTGATCAGCGGTCATCACGTTTCTAGCCTATAGCCAGAAACAGACTTCTGCATTCTTTCTGCAGCAACAGGAAGCACCCTGGCATCTGTTGAGAGGCATGAGACTCTTGTCACGCATTGGAGTTGAGCCCACTTTGTTACATTCGCAAAGCTTCCAAAGACCACAGAGATAGAGTGTCCGGGTTGGGAAGGTTCCAGAGGAACCGCTTCATGTTTCCCACAGGCAGGGTGGATTCTGGTCACTAAAGGAGCACTCTCAGGACATCTTGGATCCGAGAGCGGACAACAGAGGGGTCCCGTTACTTAGGAACTGTTTCATGTTAGGACGGTGCACACAGCATCGTCTTCCCTGGGCCGGAGTTCACTGCTTCTGTGCAGCTTCATGTCAAATGCCAGTGCCTCCGCCAACATTTGGTGGAGCAGCCTGTGAAATGACACCGCTTTTGCCTCTGCCACTAGTCTCCTGGTCGAAAGTGTGAACGCAATTTGTGTTTCCAAGTGGGAAGACCCACTACAGAGTTCACTTACCGTACACTGCCGAGTTGGGCACCCAGCCCATGGCCAAGTGCATTTAAAAGGTTTCCATCGTACGGTTTTCAGAATGAGCCGTAAGCGCCCCCTGACGGATCGGAGCCCCCGAGCAACCCGGGTAGCACACTCTTCCCCTAGGTTACACTGTGTTCAAGAACCTAGGGCTCTATGCTTCCTGCAGGGAAAGCCACCTGGTATGCCCATGTTTCCCTGCGACCCACCACCTCATGAGACTTTCTGAGCTGGAGAGCCAATCAGTTCTCCATGCGGTGGCCAAGGCCCCCTCTGCAATGGACTTGAGGCCACCGTGCCAAGACCTTTTTACCGTGTTCCCTGCTGGGGTCGGAACTGATTAGTGAGAACACTGGACACCTCAAGGCTCACGCTCCAAGGACTTCCCGCATGCAACGAGCAAACACGCACCAAGGGCTTCTTTGTCGCCCAGAGCGAAGAACAAAGCCGGGAATCCCATGTAGAACGAGCACCCTGCAACTTGAGCCGGGAAGGCTTTGTCGTCCCGTCCCCTTGAGCAGCCTTTGCCACACTCCACTTCCAAGGAGCATGTACGAACGAAACGTTTTACCCTCACAGCACTCTACGCCGCAGGCCTCCCTGCGCTCGGTGTGACCTCTGGTTTTGAACGAACCGTCTTGGGTGAAACGCTTTCAGACCCCTCTGTCTCCACAGGGCTTGGTGTTGGAACTCTGCAAGGCTACGCTGCGATGTGCGTCAAACTGATTTCCACAGCCCATCTGTTTATGTGGCCCAGTGGTAGCAAAGCCTTTGAAGGGAAGCGATGCAGCACAGTGTCACAGGATGTATTGGACCAAAGACACCATGTGCTCGCCTGACATCTATCCTGTGCCCAATCCACTGCCTGTGAGATTTTCTTCAACTAGCCTGTCAGGTACACATCCCGTTTACCTTTGTGAGAAACTCCTTGCCTATGCGGTCTGCAAAGCTCTCCTCCCAAATCCCCTTGAGAACCTCGGAGCGTAGCTCTCTCTGTGTGAAGGCCCTTTTGTGTGGCGTGTTGAGAAACGGGGCGCAAGCCTTTCAGAGCCTGCTTGGAAGAACCTGGATGAGCACTGAGCAATCCCCAAGAATTGTGGGTATGCTACTGCTCTCGTCTAGCTCGTCCGCTGCACGTGCACCTCCCGTCCAGGGCCAACCGTCCGTGCTTTGAACCCCATCCTCCTTTTACTCCCATTATTTATACGGAACACAGAGCTCGGGGCAGCATGAAGACACCTCTGCGAAAGTGATGTTCCAGATCTCCAGAAGAGTTGGCTCCTTGTTGTGCACTCCATGGCAAAATTCTCAATCCAGAAAAGGCAGTTCACGTGACATACCTATCAGCTACCTGGAAAGGAACCTAACTGTTTCCTATAAGCGGGGCACATTTTCCAGGCCATCCATAGGGTTCTGCCCCAAACGTGGCTTCACACACCTGCCACGCCCAGGGGCACATGTCCGTGACCCATACATGTGGTTTGGCTACGGAGAGGAAACCACCAGGTGCATGCCGCTTTCCCTACAGACCACTGCAGGCATTTTGATCAGCGGTCATCACGTTTCTAGCCTATAGCCAGAAACAGACTTCTGCATTCTTTCTGCAGCAACAGGAAGCACCCTGGCATCTGTTGAGAGGCATGAGACTCTTGTCACGCATTGGAGTTGAGCCCACTTTGTTACATTCGCAAAGCTTCCAAAGACCACAGAGATAGAGTGTCCGGGTTGGGAAGGTTCCAGAGGAACCGCTTCATGTTTCCCACAGGCAGGGTGGATTCTGGTCACTAAAGGAGCACTCTCAGGACATCTTGGATCCGAGAGCGGACAACAGAGGGGTCCCGTTACTTAGGAACTGTTTCATGTTAGGACGGTGCACACAGCATCGTCTTCCCTGGGCCGGAGTTCACTGCTTCTGTGCAGCTTCATGTCAAATGCCAGTGCCTCCGCCAACATTTGGTGGAGCAGCCTGTGAAATGACACCGCTTTTGCCTCTGCCACTAGTCTCCTGGTCGAAAGTGTGAACGCAATTTGTGTTTCCAAGTGGGAAGACCCACTACAGAGTTCACTTACCGTACACTGCCGAGTTGGGCACCCAGCCCATGGCCAAGTGCATTTAAAAGGTTTCCATCGTACGGTTTTCAGAATGAGCCGTAAGCGCCCCCTGATGGATCGGAGCCCCCGAGCAACCCGGGTAGCACACTCTTCCCCTAGGTTACACTGTGTTCAAGAACCTAGGGCTCTATGCTTCCTGCAGGGAAAGCCACCTGGTATGCCCATGTTTCCCTGCGACCCACCACCTCATGAGACTTTCTGAGCTGGAGAGCCAATCAGTTCTCCATGCGGTGGCCAAGGCCCCCTCTGCAATGGACTTGAGGCCACCGTGCCAAGACCTTTTTACCGTGTTCCCTGCTGGGGTCGGAACTGATTAGTGAGAACACTGGACACCTCAAGGCTCACGCTCCAAGGACTTCCCGCATGCAACGAGCAAACACGCACCAAGGGCTTCTTTGTCGCCCAGAGCGAAGAACAAAGCCGGGAATCCCATGTAGAACGAGCACCCTGCAACTTGAGCCGGGAAGGCTTTGTCGTCCCGTCCCCTTGAGCAGCCTTTGCCACACTCCACTTCCAAGGAGCATGTACGAACGAAACGTTTTACCCTCACAGCACTCTACGCCGCAGGCCTCCCTGCGCTCGGTGTGACCTCTGGTTTTGAACGAACCGTCTTGGGTGAAACGCTTTCAGACCCCTCTGTCTCCACAGGGCTTGGTGTTGGAACTCTGCAAGGCTACGCTGCGATGTGCGTCAAACTGATTTCCACAGCCCATCTGTTTATGTGGCCCAGTGGTAGCAAAGCCTTTGAAGGGAAGCGATGCAGCACAGTGTCACAGGATGTATTGGACCAAAGACACCATGTGCTCGCCTGACATCTATCCTGTGCCCAATCCACTGCCTGTGAGATTTTCTTCAACTAGCCTGTCAGGTACACATCCCGTTTACCTTTGTGAGAAACTCCTTGCCTATGCGGTCTGCAAAGCTCTCCTCCCAAATCCCCTTGAGAACCTCGGAGCGTAGCTCTCTCTGTGTGAAGGCCCTTTTGTGTGGCGTGTTGAGAAACGGGGCGCAAGCCTTTCAGAGCCTGCTTGGAAGAACCTGGATGAGCACTGAGCAATCCCCAAGAATTGTGGGTATGCTACTGCTCTCGTCTAGCTCGTCCGCTGCACGTGCACCTCCCGTCCAGGGCCAACCGTCCGTGCTTTGAACCCCATCCTCCTTTTACTCCCATTATTTATACGGAACACAGAGCTCGGGGCAGCATGAAGACACCTCTGCGAAAGTGATGTTCCAGATCTCCAGAAGAGTTGGCTCCTTGTTGTGCACTCCATGGCAAAATTCTCAATCCAGAAAAGGCAGTTCACGTGACATACCTATCAGCTACCTGGAAAGGAACCTAACTGTTTCCTATAAGCGGGGCACATTTTCCAGGCCATCCATAGGGTTCTGCCCCAAACGTGGCTTCACACACCTGCCACGCCCAGGGGCACATGTCCGTGACCCATACATGTGGTTTGGCTACGGAGAGGAAACCACCAGGTGCATGCCGCTTTCCCTACAGACCACTGCAGGCATTTTGATCAGCGGTCATCACGTTTCTAGCCTATAGCCAGAAACAGACTTCTGCATTCTTTCTGCAGCAACAGGAAGCACCCTGGCATCTGTTGAGAGGCATGAGACTCTTGTCACGCATTGGAGTTGAGCCCACTTTGTTACATTCGCAAAGCTTCCAAAGACCACAGAGATAGAGTGTCCGGGTTGGGAAGGTTCCAGAGGAACCGCTTCATGTTTCCCACAGGCAGGGTGGATTCTGGTCACTAAAGGAGCACTCTCAGGACATCTTGGATCCGAGAGCGGACAACAGAGGGGTCCCGTTACTTAGGAACTGTTTCATGTTAGGACGGTGCACACAGCATCGTCTTCCCTGGGCCGGAGTTCACTGCTTCTGTGCAGCTTCATGTCAAATGCCAGTGCCTCCGCCAACATTTGGTGGAGCAGCCTGTGAAATGACACCGCTTTTGCCTCTGCCACTAGTCTCCTGGTCGAAAGTGTGAACGCAATTTGTGTTTCCAAGTGGGAAGACCCACTACAGAGTTCACTTACCGTACACTGCCGAGTTGGGCACCCAGCCCATGGCCAAGTGCATTTAAAAGGTTTCCATCGTACGGTTTTCAGAATGAGCCGTAAGCGCCCCCTGACGGATCGGAGCCCCCGAGCAACCCGGGTAGCACACTCTTCCCCTAGGTTACACTGTGTTCAAGAACCTAGGGCTCTATGCTTCCTGCAGGGAAAGCCACCTGGTATGCCCATGTTTCCCTGCGACCCACCACCTCATGAGACTTTCTGAGCTGGAGAGCCAATCAGTTCTCCATGCGGTGGCCAAGGCCCCCTCTGCAATGGACTTGAGGCCACCGTGCCAAGACCTTTTTACCGTGTTCCCTGCTGGGGTCGGAACTGATTAGTGAGAACACTGGACACCTCAAGGCTCACGCTCCAAGGACTTCCCGCATGCAACGAGCAAACACGCACCAAGGGCTTCTTTGTCGCCCAGAGCGAAGAACAAAGCCGGGAATCCCATGTAGAACGAGCACCCTGCAACTTGAGCCGGGAAGGCTTTGTCGTCCCGTCCCCTTGAGCAGCCTTTGCCACACTCCACTTCCAAGGAGCATGTACGAACGAAACGTTTTACCCTCACAGCACTCTACGCCGCAGGCCTCCCTGCGCTCGGTGTGACCTCTGGTTTTGAACGAACCGTCTTGGGTGAAACGCTTTCAGACCCCTCTGTCTCCACAGGGCTTGGTGTTGGAACTCTGCAAGGCTACGCTGCGATGTGCGTCAAACTGATTTCCACAGCCCATCTGTTTATGTGGCCCAGTGGTAGCAAAGCCTTTGAAGGGAAGCGATGCAGCACAGTGTCACAGGATGTATTGGACCAAAGACACCATGTGCTCGCCTGACATCTATCCTGTGCCCAATCCACTGCCTGTGAGATTTTCTTCAACTAGCCTGTCAGGTACACATCCCGTTTACCTTTGTGAGAAACTCCTTGCCTATGCGGTCTGCAAAGCTCTCCTCCCAAATCCCCTTGAGAACCTCGGAGCGTAGCTCTCTCTGTGTGAAGGCCCTTTTGTGTGGCGTGTTGAGAAACGGGGCGCAAGCCTTTCAGAGCCTGCTTGGAAGAACCTGGATGAGCACTGAGCAATCCCCAAGAATTGTGGGTATGCTACTGCTCTCGTCTAGCTCGTCCGCTGCACGTGCACCTCCCGTCCAGGGCCAACCGTCCGTGCTTTGAACCCCATCCTCCTTTTACTCCCATTATTTATACGGAACACAGAGCTCGGGGCAGCATGAAGACACCTCTGCGAAAGTGATGTTCCAGATCTCCAGAAGAGTTGGCTCCTTGTTGTGCACTCCATGGCAAAATTCTCAATCCAGAAAAGGCAGTTCACGTGACATACCTATCAGCTACCTGGAAAGGAACCTAACTGTTTCCTATAAGCGGGGCACATTTTCCAGGCCATCCATAGGGTTCTGCCCCAAACGTGGCTTCACACACCTGCCACGCCCAGGGGCACATGTCCGTGACCCATACATGTGGTTTGGCTACGGAGAGGAAACCACCAGGTGCATGCCGCTTTCCCTACAGACCACTGCAGGCATTTTGATCAGCGGTCATCACGTTTCTAGCCTATAGCCAGAAACAGACTTCTGCATTCTTTCTGCAGCAACAGGAAGCACCCTGGCATCTGTTGAGAGGCATGAGACTCTTGTCACGCATTGGAGTTGAGCCCACTTTGTTACATTCGCAAAGCTTCCAAAGACCACAGAGATAGAGTGTCCGGGTTGGGAAGGTTCCAGAGGAACCGCTTCATGTTTCCCACAGGCAGGGTGGATTCTGGTCACTAAAGGAGCACTCTCAGGACATCTTGGATCCGAGAGCGGACAACAGAGGGGTCCCGTTACTTAGGAACTGTTTCATGTTAGGACGGTGCACACAGCATCGTCTTCCCTGGGCCGGAGTTCACTGCTTCTGTGCAGCTTCATGTCAAATGCCAGTGCCTCCGCCAACATTTGGTGGAGGAGCCTGTGAAATGACACCGCTTTTGCCTCTGCCACTAGTCTCCTGGTCGAAAGTGTGAACGCAATTTGTGTTTCCAAGTGGGAAGACCCACTACAGAGTTCACTTACCGTACACTGCCGAGTTGGGCACCCAGCCCATGGCCAAGTGCATTTAAAAGGTTTCCATCGTACGGTTTTCAGAATGAGCCGTAAGCGCCCCCTGACGGATCGGAGCCCCCGAGCAACCCGGGTAGCACACTCTTCCCCTAGGTTACACTGTGTTCAAGGACCTAGGGCTCTATGCTTCCTGCAGGGAAAGCCACCTGGTATGCCCATGTTTCCCTGCGACCCACCACCTCATGAGACTTTCTGAGCTGGAGAGCCAATCAGTTCTCCATGCGGTGGCCAAGGCCCCCTCTGCAATGGACTTGAGGCCACCGTGCCAAGACCTTTTTACCGTGTTCCCTGCTGGGGTCGGAACTGATTAGTGAGAACACTGGACACCTCAAGGCTCACGCTCCAAGGACTTCCCGCATGCAACGAGCAAACACGCACCAAGGGCTTCTTTGTCGCCCAGAGCGAAGAACAAAGCCGGGAATCCCATGTAGAACGAGCACCCTGCAACTTGAGCCGGGAAGGCTTTGTCGTCCCGTCCCCTTGAGCAGCCTTTGCCACACTCCACTTCCAAGGAGCATGTACGAACGAAACGTTTTACCCTCACAGCACTCTACGCCGCAGGCCTCCCTGCGCTCGGTGTGACCTCTGGTTTTGAACGAACCGTCTTGGGTGAAACGCTTTCAGACCCCTCTGTCTCCACAGGGCTTGGTGTTGGAACTCTGCAAGGCTACGCTGCGATGTGCGTCAAACTGATTTCCACAGCCCATCTGTTTATGTGGCCCAGTGGTAGCAAAGCCTTTGAAGGGAAGCGATGCAGCACAGTGTCACAGGATGTATTGGACCAAAGACACCATGTGCTCGCCTGACATCTATCCTGTGCCCAATCCACTGCCTGTGAGATTTTCTTCAACTAGCCTGTCAGGTACACATCCCGTTTACCTTTGTGAGAAACTCCTTGCCTATGCGGTCTGCAAAGCTCTCCTCCCAAATCCCCTTGAGAACCTCGGAGCGTAGCTCTCTCTGTGTGAAGGCCCTTTTGTGTGGCGTGTTGAGAAACGGGGCGCAAGCCTTTCAGAGCCTGCTTGGAAGAACCTGGATGAGCACTGAGCAATCCCCAAGAATTGTGGGTATGCTACTGCTCTCGTCTAGCTCGTCCGCTGCACGTGCACCTCCCGTCCAGGGCCAACCGTCCGTGCTTTGAACCCCATCCTCCTTTTACTCCCATTATTTATACGGAACACAGAGCTCGGGGCAGCATGAAGACACCTCTGCGAAAGTGATGTTCCAGATCTCCAGAAGAGTTGGCTCCTTGTTGTGCACTCCATGGCAAAATTCTCAATCCAGAAAAGGCAGTTCACGTGACATACCTATCAGCTACCTGGAAAGGAACCTAACTGTTTCCTATAAGCGGGGCACATTTTCCAGGCCATCCATAGGGTTCTGCCCCAAACGTGGCTTCACACACCTGCCACGCCCAGGGGCACATGTCCGTGACCCATACATGTGGTTTGGCTACGGAGAGGAAACCACCAGGTGCATGCCGCTTTCCCTACAGACCACTGCAGGCATTTTGATCAGCGGTCATCACGTTTCTAGCCTATAGCCAGAAACAGACTTCTGCATTCTTTCTGCAGCAACAGGAAGCACCCTGGCATCTGTTGAGAGGCATGAGACTCTTGTCACGCATTGGAGTTGAGCCCACTTTGTTACATTCGCAAAGCTTCCAAAGACCACAGAGATAGAGTGTCCGGGTTGGGAAGGTTCCAGAGGAACCGCTTCATGTTTCCCACAGGCAGGGTGGATTCTGGTCACTAAAGGAGCACTCTCAGGACATCTTGGATCCGAGAGCGGACAACAGAGGGGTCCCGTTACTTAGGAACTGTTTCATGTTAGGACGGTGCACACAGCATCGTCTTCCCTGGGCCGGAGTTCACTGCTTCTGTGCAGCTTCATGTCAAATGCCAGTGCCTCCGCCAACATTTGGTGGAGGAGCCTGTGAAATGACACCGCTTTTGCCTCTGCCACTAGTCTCCTGGTCGAAAGTGTGAACGCAATTTGTGTTTCCAAGTGGGAAGACCCACTACAGAGTTCACTTACCGTACACTGCCGAGTTGGGCACCCAGCCCATGGCCAAGTGCATTTAAAAGGTTTCCATCGTACGGTTTTCAGAATGAGCCGTAAGCGCCCCCTGACGGATCGGAGCCCCCGAGCAACCCGGGTAGCACACTCTTCCCCTAGGTTACACTGTGTTCAAGGACCTAGGGCTCTATGCTTCCTGCAGGGAAAGCCACCTGGTATGCCCATGTTTCCCTGCGACCCACCACCTCATGAGACTTTCTGAGCTGGAGAGCCAATCAGTTCTCCATGCGGTGGCCAAGGCCCCCTCTGCAATGGACTTGAGGCCACCGTGCCAAGACCTTTTTACCGTGTTCCCTGCTGGGGTCGGAACTGATTAGTGAGAACACTGGACACCTCAAGGCTCACGCTCCAAGGACTTCCCGCATGCAACGAGCAAACACGCACCAAGGGCTTCTTTGTCGCCCAGAGCGAAGAACAAAGCCGGGAATCCCATGTAGAACGAGCACCCTGCAACTTGAGCCGGGAAGGCTTTGTCGTCCCGTCCCCTTGAGCAGCCTTTGCCACACTCCACTTCCAAGGAGCATGTACGAACGAAACGTTTTACCCTCACAGCACTCTACGCCGCAGGCCTCCCTGCGCTCGGTGTGACCTCTGGTTTTGAACGAACCGTCTTGGGTGAAACGCTTTCAGACCCCTCTGTCTCCACAGGGCTTGGTGTTGGAACTCTGCAAGGCTACGCTGCGATGTGCGTCAAACTGATTTCCACAGCCCATCTGTTTATGTGGCCCAGTGGTAGCAAAGCCTTTGAAGGGAAGCGATGCAGCACAGTGTCACAGGATGTATTGGACCAAAGACACCATGTGCTCGCCTGACATCTATCCTGTGCCCAATCCACTGCCTGTGAGATTTTCTTCAACTAGCCTGTCAGGTACACATCCCGTTTACCTTTGTGAGAAACTCCTTGCCTATGCGGTCTGCAAAGCTCTCCTCCCAAATCCCCTTGAGAACCTCGGAGCGTAGCTCTCTCTGTGTGAAGGCCCTTTTGTGTGGCGTGTTGAGAAACGGGGCGCAAGCCTTTCAGAGCCTGCTTGGAAGAACCTGGATGAGCACTGAGCAATCCCCAAGAATTGTGGGTATGCTACTGCTCTCGTCTAGCTCGTCCGCTGCACGTGCACCTCCCGTCCAGGGCCAACCGTCCGTGCTTTGAACCCCATCCTCCTTTTACTCCCATTATTTATACGGAACACAGAGCTCGGGGCAGCATGAAGACACCTCTGCGAAAGTGATGTTCCAGATCTCCAGAAGAGTTGGCTCCTTGTTGTGCACTCCATGGCAAAATTCTCAATCCAGAAAAGGCAGTTCACGTGACATACCTATCAGCTACCTGGAAAGGAACCTAACTGTTTCCTATAAGCGGGGCACATTTTCCAGGCCATCCATAGGGTTCTGCCCCAAACGTGGCTTCACACACCTGCCACGCCCAGGGGCACATGTCCGTGACCCATACATGTGGTTTGGCTACGGAGAGGGAACCACCAGGTGCATGCCGCTTTCCCTACAGACCACTGCAGGCATTTTGATCAGCGGTCATCACGTTTCTAGCCTATAGCCAGAAACAGACTTCTGCATTCTTTCTGCAGCAACAGGAAGCACCCTGGCATCTGTTGAGAGGCATGAGACTCTTGTCACGCATTGGAGTTGAGCCCACTTTGTTACATTCGCAAAGCTTCCAAAGACCACAGAGATAGAGTGTCCGGGTTGGGAAGGTTCCAGAGGAACCGCTTCATGTTTCCCACAGGCAGGGTGGATTCTGGTCACTAAAGGAGCACTCTCAGGACATCTTGGATCCGAGAGCGGACAACAGAGGGGTCCCGTTACTTAGGAACTGTTTCATGTTAGGACGGTGCACACAGCATCGTCTTCCCTGGGCCGGAGTTCACTGCTTCTGTGCAGCTTCATGTCAAATGCCAGTGCCTCCGCCAACATTTGGTGGAGCAGCCTGTGAAATGACACCGCTTTTGCCTCTGCCACTAGTCTCCTGGTCGAAAGTGTGAACGCAATTTGTGTTTCCAAGTGGGAAGACCCACTACAGAGTTCACTTACCATACACTGCCGAGTTGGGCACCCAGCCCATGGCCAAGTGCATTTAAAAGGTTTCCATCGTACGGTTTTCAGAATGAGCCGTAAGCGCCCCCTGACGGATCGGAGCCCCCGAGCAACCCGGGTAGCACACTCTTCCCCTAGGTTACACTGTGTTCAAGAACCTAGGGCTCTATGCTTCCTGCAGGGAAAGCCACCTGGTATGCCCATGTTTCCCTGCGACCCACCACCTCATGAGACTTTCTGAGCTGGAGAGCCAATCAGTTCTCCATGCGGTGGCCAAGGCCCCCTCTGCAATGGACTTGAGGCCACCGTGCCAAGACCTTTTTACCGTGTTCCCTGCTGGGGTCGGAACTGATTAGTGAGAACACTGGACACCTCAAGGCTCACGCTCCAAGGACTTCCCGCATGCAACGAGCAAACACGCACCAAGGGCTTCTTTGTCGCCCAGAGCGAAGAACAAAGCCGGGAATCCCATGTAGAACGAGCACCCTGCAACTTGAGCCGGGAAGGCTTTGTCGTCCCGTCCCCTTGAGCAGCCTTTGCCACACTCCACTTCCAAGGAGCATGTACGAACGAAACGTTTTACCCTCACAGCACTCTACGCCGCAGGCCTCCCTGCGCTCGGTGTGACCTCTGGTTTTGAACGAACCGTCTTGGGTGAAACGCTTTCAGACCCCTCTGTCTCCACAGGGCTTGGTGTTGGAACTCTGCAAGGCTACGCTGCGATGTGCGTCAAACTGATTTCCACAGCCCATCTGTTTATGTGGCCCAGTGGTAGCAAAGCCTTTGAAGGGAAGCGATGCAGCACAGTGTCACAGGATGTATTGGACCAAAGACACCATGTGCTCGCCTGACATCTATCCTGTGCCCAATCCACTGCCTGTGAGATTTTCTTCAACTAGCCTGTCAGGTACACATCCCGTTTACCTTTGTGAGAAACTCCTTGCCTATGCGGTCTGCAAAGCTCTCCTCCCAAATCCCCTTGAGAACCTCGGAGCGTAGCTCTCTCTGTGTGAAGGCCCTTTTGTGTGGCGTGTTG
Organism: Mesoplodon mirus; assembly: GCF_964341445.2. Classification (NCBI taxonomy): domain Eukaryota; kingdom Metazoa; phylum Chordata; class Mammalia; order Artiodactyla; family Ziphiidae; genus Mesoplodon; species Mesoplodon mirus. Next base: position 51,850 of record NW_028294579.1, read on the forward strand.
AGAAACGGGGCGCAAGCCTTTCAGAGCCTGCTTGGAAGAACCTGGATGAGCACTGAGCAATCCCCAAGAATTGTGGGTATGCTACTGCTCTCGTCTAGCTCGTCCGCTGCACGTGCACCTCCCGTCCAGGGCCAACCGTCCGTGCTTTGAACCCCATCCTCCTTTTACTCCCATTATTTATACGGAACACAGAGCTCGGGGCAGCATGAAGACACCTCTGCGAAAGTGATGTTCCAGATCTCCAGAAGAGTTGGCTCCTTGTTGTGCACTCCATGGCAAAATTCTCAATCCAGAAAAGGCAGTTCACGTGACATACCTATCAGCTACCTGGAAAGGAACCTAACTGTTTCCTATAAGCGGGGCACATTTTCCAGGCCATCCATAGGGTTCTGCCCCAAAAGTGGCTTCACACACCTGCCACGCCCAGGGGCACATGTCCGTGACCCATACATGTGGTTTGGCTACGGAGAGGAAACCACCAGGTGCATGCCGCTTTCCCTACAGACCACTGCAGGCATTTTGATCAGCGGTCATCACGTTTCTAGCCTATAGCCAGAAACAGACTTCTGCATTCTTTCTGCAGCAACAGGAAGCACCCTGGCATCTGTTGAGAGGCATGAGACTCTTGTCACGCATTGGAGTTGAGCCCACTTTGTTACATTCGCAAAGCTTCCAAAGACCACAGAGATAGAGTGTCCGGGTTGGGAAGGTTCCAGAGGAACCGCTTCATGTTTCCCACAGGCAGGGTGGATTCTGGTCACTAAAGGAGCACTCTCAGGACATCTTGGATCCGAGAGCGGACAACAGAGGGGTCCCGTTACTTAGGAACTGTTTCATGTTAGGACGGTGCACACAGCATCGTCTTCCCTGGGCCGGAGTTCACTGCTTCTGTGCAGCTTCATGTCAAATGCCAGTGCCTCCGCCAACATTTGGTGGAGCAGCCTGTGAAATGACACCGCTTTTGCCTCTGCCACTAGTCTCCTGGTCGAAAGTGTGAACGCAATTTGTGTTTCCAAGTGGGAAGACCCACTACAGAGTTCACTTACCGTACACTGCCGAGTTGGGCACCCAGCCCATGGCCAAGTGCATTTAAAAGGTTTCCATCGTACGGTTTTCAGAATGAGCCGTAAGCGCCCCCTGACGGATCGGAGCCCCCGAGCAACCCGGGTAGCACACTCTTCCCCTAGGTTACACTGTGTTCAAGAACCTAGGGCTCTATGCTTCCTGCAGGGAAAGCCACCTGGTATGCCCATGTTTCCCTGCGACCCACCACCTCATGAGACTTTCTGAGCTGGAGAGCCAATCAGTTCTCCATGCGGTGGCCAAGGCCCCCTCTGCAATGGACTTGAGGCCACCGTGCCAAGACCTTTTTACCGTGTTCCCTGCTGGGGTCGGAACTGATTAGTGAGAACACTGGACACCTCAAGGCTCACGCTCCAAGGACTTCCCGCATGCAACGAGCAAACACGCACCAAGGGCTTCTTTGTCGCCCAGAGCGAAGAACAAAGCCGGGAATCCCATGTAGAACGAGCACCCTGCAACTTGAGCCGGGAAGGCTTTGTCGTCCCGTCCCCTTGAGCAGCCTTTGCCACACTCCACTTCCAAGGAGCATGTACGAACGAAACGTTTTACCCTCACAGCACTCTACGCCGCAGGCCTCCCTGCGCTCGGTGTGACCTCTGGTTTTGAACGAACCGTCTTGGGTGAAACGCTTTCAGACCCCTCTGTCTCCACAGGGCTTGGTGTTGGAACTCTGCAAGGCTACGCTGCGATGTGCGTCAAACTGATTTCCACAGCCCATCTGTTTATGTGGCCCAGTGGTAGCAAAGCCTTTGAAGGGAAGCGATGCAGCACAGTGTCACAGGATGTATTGGACCAAAGACACCATGTGCTCGCCTGACATCTATCCTGTGCCCAATCCACTGCCTGTGAGATTTTCTTCAACTAGCCTGTCAGGTACACATCCCGTTTACCTTTGTGAGAAACTCCTTGCCTATGCGGTCTGCAAAGCTCTCCTCCCAAATCCCCTTGAGAACCTCGGAGCGTAGCTCTCTCTGTGTGAAGGCCCTTTTGTGTGGCGTGTTGAGAAACGGGGCGCAAGCCTTTCAGAGCCTGCTTGGAAGAACCTGGATGAGCACTGAGCAATCCCCAAGAATTGTGGGTATGCTACTGCTCTCGTCTAGCTCGTCCGCTGCACGTGCACCTCCCGTCCAGGGCCAACCGTCCGTGCTTTGAACCCCATCCTCCTTTTACTCCCATTATTTATACGGAACACAGAGCTCGGGGCAGCATGAAGACACCTCTGCGAAAGTGATGTTCCAGATCTCCAGAAGAGTTGGCTCCTTGTTGTGCACTCCATGGCAAAATTCTCAATCCAGAAAAGGCAGTTCACGTGACATACCTATCAGCTACCTGGAAAGGAACCTAACTGTTTCCTATAAGCGGGGCACATTTTCCAGGCCATCCATAGGGTTCTGCCCCAAAAGTGGCTTCACACACCTGCCACGCCCAGGGGCACATGTCCGTGACCCATACATGTGGTTTGGCTACGGAGAGGAAACCACCAGGTGCATGCCGCTTTCCCTACAGACCACTGCAGGCATTTTGATCAGCGGTCATCACGTTTCTAGCCTATAGCCAGAAACAGACTTCTGCATTCTTTCTGCAGCAACAGGAAGCACCCTGGCATCTGTTGAGAGGCATGAGACTCTTGTCACGCATTGGAGTTGAGCCCACTTTGTTACATTCGCAAAGCTTCCAAAGACCACAGAGATAGAGTGTCCGGGTTGGGAAGGTTCCAGAGGAACCGCTTCATGTTTCCCACAGGCAGGGTGGATTCTGGTCACTAAAGGAGCACTCTCAGGACATCTTGGATCCGAGAGCGGACAACAGAGGGGTCCCGTTACTTAGGAACTGTTTCATGTTAGGACGGTGCACACAGCATCGTCTTCCCTGGGCCGGAGTTCACTGCTTCTGTGCAGCTTCATGTCAAATGCCAGTGCCTCCGCCAACATTTGGTGGAGCAGCCTGTGAAATGACACCGCTTTTGCCTCTGCCACTAGTCTCCTGGTCGAAAGTGTGAACGCAATTTGTGTTTCCAAGTGGGAAGACCCACTACAGAGTTCACTTACCGTACACTGCCGAGTTGGGCACCCAGCCCATGGCCAAGTGCATTTAAAAGGTTTCCATCGTACGGTTTTCAGAATGAGCCGTAAGCGCCCCCTGACGGATCGGAGCCCCCGAGCAACCCGGGTAGCACACTCTTCCCCTAGGTTACACTGTGTTCAAGAACCTAGGGCTCTATGCTTCCTGCAGGGAAAGCCACCTGGTATGCCCATGTTTCCCTGCGACCCACCACCTCATGAGACTTTCTGAGCTGGAGAGCCAATCAGTTCTCCATGCGGTGGCCAAGGCCCCCTCTGCAATGGACTTGAGGCCACCGTGCCAAGACCTTTTTACCGTGTTCCCTGCTGGGGTCGGAACTGATTAGTGAGAACACTGGACACCTCAAGGCTCACGCTCCAAGGACTTCCCGCATGCAACGAGCAAACACGCACCAAGGGCTTCTTTGTCGCCCAGAGCGAAGAACAAAGCCGGGAATCCCATGTAGAACGAGCACCCTGCAACTTGAGCCGGGAAGGCTTTGTCGTCCCGTCCCCTTGAGCAGCCTTTGCCACACTCCACTTCCAAGGAGCATGTACGAACGAAACGTTTTACCCTCACAGCACTCTACGCCGCAGGCCTCCCTGCGCTCGGTGTGACCTCTGGTTTTGAACGAACCGTCTTGGGTGAAACGCTTTCAGACCCCTCTGTCTCCACAGGGCTTGGTGTTGGAACTCTGCAAGGCTACGCTGCGATGTGCGTCAAACTGATTTCCACAGCCCATCTGTTTATGTGGCCCAGTGGTAGCAAAGCCTTTGAAGGGAAGCGATGCAGCACAGTGTCACAGGATGTATTGGACCAAAGACACCATGTGCTCGCCTGACATCTATCCTGTGCCCAATCCACTGCCTGTGAGATTTTCTTCAACTAGCCTGTCAGGTACACATCCCGTTTACCTTTGTGAGAAACTCCTTGCCTATGCGGTCTGCAAAGCTCTCCTCCCAAATCCCCTTGAGAACCTCGGAGCGTAGCTCTCTCTGTGTGAAGGCCCTTTTGTGTGGCGTGTTGAGAAACGGGGCGCAAGCCTTTCAGAGCCTGCTTGGAAGAACCTGGATGAGCACTGAGCAATCCCCAAGAATTGTGGGTATGCTACTGCTCTCGTCTAGCTCGTCCGCTGCACGTGCACCTCCCGTCCAGGGCCAACCGTCCGTGCTTTGAACCCCATCCTCCTTTTACTCCCATTATTTATACGGAACACAGAGCTCGGGGCAGCATGAAGACACCTCTGCGAAAGTGATGTTCCAGATCTCCAGAAGAGTTGGCTCCTTGTTGTGCACTCCATGGCAAAATTCTCAATCCAGAAAAGGCAGTTCACGTGACATACCTATCAGCTACCTGGAAAGGAACCTAACTGTTTCCTATAAGCGGGGCACATTTTCCAGGCCATCCATAGGGTTCTGCCCCAAACGTGGCTTCACACACCTGCCACGCCCAGGGGCACATGTCCGTGACCCATACATGTGGTTTGGCTACGGAGAGGAAACCACCAGGTGCATGCCGCTTTCCCTACAGACCACTGCAGGCATTTTGATCAGCGGTCATCACGTTTCTAGCCTATAGCCAGAAACAGACTTCTGCATTCTTTCTGCAGCAACAGGAAGCACCCTGGCATCTGTTGAGAGGCATGAGACTCTTGTCACGCATTGGAGTTGAGCCCACTTTGTTACATTCGCAAAGCTTCCAAAGACCACAGAGATAGAGTGTCCGGGTTGGGAAGGTTCCAGAGGAACCGCTTCATGTTTCCCACAGGCAGGGTGGATTCTGGTCACTAAAGGAGCACTCTCAGGACATCTTGGATCCGAGAGCGGACAACAGAGGGGTCCCGTTACTTAGGAACTGTTTCATGTTAGGACGGTGCACACAGCATCGTCTTCCCTGGGCCGGAGTTCACTGCTTCTGTGCAGCTTCATGTCAAATGCCAGTGCCTCCGCCAACATTTGGTGGAGCAGCCTGTGAAATGACACCGCTTTTGCCTCTGCCACTAGTCTCCTGGTCGAAAGTGTGAACGCAATTTGTGTTTCCAAGTGGGAAGACCCACTACAGAGTTCACTTACCGTACACTGCCGAGTTGGGCACCCAGCCCATGGCCAAGTGCATTTAAAAGGTTTCCATCGTACGGTTTTCAGAATGAGCCGTAAGCGCCCCCTGACGGATCGGAGCCCCCGAGCAACCCGGGTAGCACACTCTTCCCCTAGGTTACACTGTGTTCAAGGACCTAGGGCTCTATGCTTCCTGCAGGGAAAGCCACCTGGTATGCCCATGTTTCCCTGCGACCCACCACCTCATGAGACTTTCTGAGCTGGAGAGCCAATCAGTTCTCCATGCGGTGGCCAAGGCCCCCTCTGCAATGGACTTGAGGCCACCGTGCCAAGACCTTTTTACCGTGTTCCCTGCTGGGGTCGGAACTGATTAGTGAGAACACTGGACACCTCAAGGCTCACGCTCCAAGGACTTCCCGCATGCAACGAGCAAACACGCACCAAGGGCTTCTTTGTCGCCCAGAGCGAAGAACAAAGCCGGGAATCCCATGTAGAACGAGCACCCTGCAACTTGAGCCGGGAAGGCTTTGTCGTCCCGTCCCCTTGAGCAGCCTTTGCCACACTCCACTTCCAAGGAGCATGTACGAACGAAACGTTTTACCCTCACAGCACTCTACGCCGCAGGCCTCCCTGCGCTCAGTGTGACCTCTGGTTTTGAACGAACCGTCTTGGGTGAAACGCTTTCAGACCCCTCTGTCTCCACAGGGCTTGGTGTTGGAACTCTGCAAGGCTACGCTGCGATGTGCGTCAAACTGATTTCCACAGCCCATCTGTTTATGTGGCCCAGTGGTAGCAAAGCCTTTGAAGGGAAGCGATGCAGCACAGTGTCACAGGATGTATTGGACCAAAGACACCATGTGCTCGCCTGACATCTATCCTGTGCCCAATCCACTGCCTGTGAGATTTTCTTCAACTAGCCTGTCAGGTACACATCCCGTTTACCTTTGTGAGAAACTCCTTGCCTATGCGGTCTGCAAAGCTCTCCTCCCAAATCCCCTTGAGAACCTCGGAGCGTAGCTCTCTCTGTGTGAAGGCCCTTTTGTGTGGCGTGTTGAGAAACGGGGCGCAAGCCTTTCAGAGCCTGCTTGGAAGAACCTGGATGAGCACTGAGCAATCCCCAAGAATTGTGGGTATGCTACTGCTCTCGTCTAGCTCGTCCGCTGCACGTGCACCTCCCGTCCAGGGCCAACCGTCCGTGCTTTGAACCCCATCCTCCTTTTACTCCCATTATTTATACGGAACACAGAGCTCGGGGCAGCATGAAGACACCTCTGCGAAAGTGATGTTCCAGATCTCCAGAAGAGTTGGCTCCTTGTTGTGCACTCCATGGCAAAATTCTCAATCCAGAAAAGGCAGTTCACGTGACATACCTATCAGCTACCTGGAAAGGAACCTAACTGTTTCCTATAAGCGGGGCACATTTTCCAGGCCATCCATAGGGTTCTGCCCCAAACGTGGCTTCACACACCTGCCACGCCCAGGGGCACATGTCCGTGACCCATACATGTGGTTTGGCTACGGAGAGGAAACCACCAGGTGCATGCCGCTTTCCCTACAGACCACTGCAGGCATTTTGATCAGCGGTCATCACGTTTCTAGCCTATAGCCAGAAACAGACTTCTGCATTCTTTCTGCAGCAACAGGAAGCACCCTGGCATCTGTTGAGAGGCATGAGACTCTTGTCACGCATTGGAGTTGAGCCCACTTTGTTACATTCGCAAAGCTTCCAAAGACCACAGAGATAGAGTGTCCGGGTTGGGAAGGTTCCAGAGGAACCGCTTCATGTTTCCCACAGGCAGGGTGGATTCTGGTCACTAAAGGAGCACTCTCAGGACATCTTGGATCCGAGAGCGGACAACAGAGGGGTCCCGTTACTTAGGAACTGTTTCATGTTAGGACGGTGCACACAGCATCGTCTTCCCTGGGCCGGAGTTCACTGCTTCTGTGCAGCTTCATGTCAAATGCCAGTGCCTCCGCCAACATTTGGTGGAGGAGCCTGTGAAATGACACCGCTTTTGCCTCTGCCACTAGTCTCCTGGTCGAAAGTGTGAACGCAATTTGTGTTTCCAAGTGGGAAGACCCACTACAGAGTTCACTTACCGTACACTGCCGAGTTGGGCACCCAGCCCATGGCCAAGTGCATTTAAAAGGTTTCCATCGTACGGTTTTCAGAATGAGCCGTAAGCGCCCCCTGACGGATCGGAGCCCCCGAGCAACCCGGGTAGCACACTCTTCCCCTAGGTTACACTGTGTTCAAGGACCTAGGGCTCTATGCTTCCTGCAGGGAAAGCCACCTGGTATGCCCATGTTTCCCTGCGACCCACCACCTCATGAGACTTTCTGAGCTGGAGAGCCAATCAGTTCTCCATGCGGTGGCCAAGGCCCCCTCTGCAATGGACTTGAGGCCACCGTGCCAAGACCTTTTTACCGTGTTCCCTGCTGGGGTCGGAACTGATTAGTGAGAACACTGGACACCTCAAGGCTCACGCTCCAAGGACTTCCCGCATGCAACGAGCAAACACGCACCAAGGGCTTCTTTGTCGCCCAGAGCGAAGAACAAAGCCGGGAATCCCATGTAGAACGAGCACCCTGCAACTTGAGCCGGGAAGGCTTTGTCGTCCCGTCCCCTTGAGCAGCCTTTGCCACACTCCACTTCCAAGGAGCATGTACGAACGAAACGTTTTACCCTCACAGCACTCTACGCCGCAGGCCTCCCTGCGCTCGGTGTGACCTCTGGTTTTGAACGAACCGTCTTGGGTGAAACGCTTTCAGACCCCTCTGTCTCCACAGGGCTTGGTGTTGGAACTCTGCAAGGCTACGCTGCGATGTGCGTCAAACTGATTTCCACAGCCCATCTGTTTATGTGGCCCAGTGGTAGCAAAGCCTTTGAAGGGAAGCGATGCAGCACAGTGTCACAGGATGTATTGGACCAAAGACACCATGTGCTCGCCTGACATCTATCCTGTGCCCAATCCACTGCCTGTGAGATTTTCTTCAACTAGCCTGTCAGGTACACATCCCGTTTACCTTTGTGAGAAACTCCTTGCCTATGCGGTCTGCAAAGCTCTCCTCCCAAATCCCCTTGAGAACCTCGGAGCGTAGCTCTCTCTGTGTGAAGGCCCTTTTGTGTGGCGTGTTGAGAAACGGGGCGCAAGCCTTTCAGAGCCTGCTTGGAAGAACCTGGATGAGCACTGAGCAATCCCCAAGAATTGTGGGTATGCTACTGCTCTCGTCTAGCTCGTCCGCTGCACGTGCACCTCCCGTCCAGGGCCAACCGTCCGTGCTTTGAACCCCATCCTCCTTTTACTCCCATTATTTATACGGAACACAGAGCTCGGGGCAGCATGAAGACACCTCTGCGAAAGTGATGTTCCAGATCTCCAGAAGAGTTGGCTCCTTGTTGTGCACTCCATGGCAAAATTCTCAATCCAGAAAAGGCAGTTCACGTGACATACCTATCAGCTACCTGGAAAGGAACCTAACTGTTTCCTATAAGCGGGGCACATTTTCCAGGCCATCCATAGGGTTCTGCCCCAAACGTGGCTTCACACACCTGCCACGCCCAGGGGCACATGTCCGTGACCCATACATGTGGTTTGGCTACGGAGAGGGAACCACCAGGTGCATGCCGCTTTCCCTACAGACCACTGCAGGCATTTTGATCAGCGGTCATCACGTTTCTAGCCTATAGCCAGAAACAGACTTCTGCATTCTTTCTGCAGCAACAGGAAGCACCCTGGCATCTGTTGAGAGGCATGAGACTCTTGTCACGCATTGGAGTTGAGCCCACTTTGTTACATTCGCAAAGCTTCCAAAGACCACAGAGATAGAGTGTCCGGGTTGGGAAGGTTCCAGAGGAACCGCTTCATGTTTCCCACAGGCAGGGTGGATTCTGGTCACTAAAGGAGCACTCTCAGGACATCTTGGATCCGAGAGCGGACAACAGAGGGGTCCCGTTACTTAGGAACTGTTTCATGTTAGGACGGTGCACACAGCATCGTCTTCCCTGGGCCGGAGTTCACTGCTTCTGTGCAGCTTCATGTCAAATGCCAGTGCCTCCGCCAACATTTGGTGGAGCAGCCTGTGAAATGACACCGCTTTTGCCTCTGCCACTAGTCTCCTGGTCGAAAGTGTGAACGCAATTTGTGTTTCCAAGTGGGAAGACCCACTACAGAGTTCACTTACCGTACACTGCCGAGTTGGGCACCCAGCCCATGGCCAAGTGCATTTAAAAGGTTTCCATCGTACGGTTTTCAGAATGAGCCGTAAGCGCCCCCTGACGGATCGGAGCCCCCGAGCAACCCGGGTAGCACACTCTTCCCCTAGGTTACACTGTGTTCAAGGACCTAGGGCTCTATGCTTCCTGCAGGGAAAGCCACCTGGTATGCCCATGTTTCCCTGCGACCCACCACCTCATGAGACTTTCTGAGCTGGAGAGCCAATCAGTTCTCCATGCGGTGGCCAAGGCCCCCTCTGCAATGGACTTGAGGCCACCGTGCCAAGACCTTTTTACCGTGTTCCCTGCTGGGGTCGGAACTGATTAGTGAGAACACTGGACACCTCAAGGCTCACGCTCCAAGGACTTCCCGCATGCAACGAGCAAACACGCACCAAGGGCTTCTTTGTCGCCCAGAGCGAAGAACAAAGCCGGGAATCCCATGTAGAACGAGCACCCTGCAACTTGAGCCGGGAAGGCTTTGTCGTCCCGTCCCCTTGAGCAGCCTTTGCCACACTCCACTTCCAAGGAGCATGTACGAACGAAACGTTTTACCCTCACAGCACTCTACGCCGCAGGCCTCCCTGCGCTCGGTGTGACCTCTGGTTTTGAACGAACCGTCTTGGGTGAAACGCTTTCAGACCCCTCTGTCTCCACAGGGCTTGGTGTTGGAACTCTGCAAGGCTACGCTGCGATGTGCGTCAAACTGATTTCCACAGCCCATCTGTTTATGTGGCCCAGTGGTAGCAAAGCCTTTGAAGGGAAGCGATGCAGCACAGTGTCACAGGATGTATTGGACCAAAGACACCATGTGCTCGCCTGACATCTATCCTGTGCCCAATCCACTGCCTGTGAGATTTTCTTCAACTAGCCTGTCAGGTACACATCCCGTTTACCTTTGTGAGAAACTCCTTGCCTATGCGGTCTGCAAAGCTCTCCTCCCAAATCCCCTTGAGAACCTCGGAGCGTAGCTCTCTCTGTGTGAAGGCCCTTTTGTGTGGCGTGTTGAGAAACGGGGCGCAAGCCTTTCAGAGCCTGCTTGGAAGAACCTGGATGAGCACTGAGCAATCCCCAAGAATTGTGGGTATGCTACTGCTCTCGTCTAGCTCGTCCGCTGCACGTGCACCTCCCGTCCAGGGCCAACCGTCCGTGCTTTGAACCCCATCCTCCTTTTACTCCCATTATTTATACGGAACACAGAGCTCGGGGCAGCATGAAGACACCTCTGCGAAAGTGATGTTCCAGATCTCCAGAAGAGTTGGCTCCTTGTTGTGCACTCCATGGCAAAATTCTCAATCCAGAAAAGGCAGTTCACGTGACATACCTATCAGCTACCTGGAAAGGAACCTAACTGTTTCCTATAAGCGGGGCACATTTTCCAGGCCATCCATAGGGTTCTGCCCCAAACGTGGCTTCACACACCTGCCACGCCCAGGGGCACATGTCCGTGACCCATACATGTGGTTTGGCTACGGAGAGGAAACCACCAGGTGCATGCCGCTTTCCCTACAGACCACTGCAGGCATTTTGATCAGCGGTCATCACGTTTCTAGCCTATAGCCAGAAACAGACTTCTGCATTCTTTCTGCAGCAACAGGAAGCACCCTGGCATCTGTTGAGAGGCATGAGACTCTTGTCACGCATTGGAGTTGAGCCCACTTTGTTACATTCGCAAAGCTTCCAAAGACCACAGAGATAGAGTGTCCGGGTTGGGAAGGTTCCAGAGGAACCGCTTCATGTTTCCCACAGGCAGGGTGGATTCTGGTCACTAAAGGAGCACTCTCAGGACATCTTGGATCCGAGAGCGGACAACAGAGGGGTCCCGTTACTTAGGAACTGTTTCATGTTAGGACGGTGCACACAGCATCGTCTTCCCTGGGCCGGAGTTCACTGCTTCTGTGCAGCTTCATGTCAAATGCCAGTGCCTCCGCCAACATTTGGTGGAGCAGCCTGTGAAATGACACCGCTTTTGCCTCTGCCACTAGTCTCCTGGTCGAAAGTGTGAACGCAATTTGTGTTTCCAAGTGGGAAGACCCACTACAGAGTTCACTTACCGTACACTGCCGAGTTGGGCACCCAGCCCATGGCCAAGTGCATTTAAAAGGTTTCCATCGTACGGTTTTCAGAATGAGCCGTAAGCGCCCCCTGACGGATCGGAGCCCCCGAGCAACCCGGGTAGCACACTCTTCCCCTAGGTTACACTGTGTTCAAGAACCTAGGGCTCTATGCTTCCTGCAGGGAAAGCCACCTGGTATGCCCATGTTTCCCTGCGACCCACCACCTCATGAGACTTTCTGAGCTGGAGAGCCAATCAGTTCTCCATGCGGTGGCCAAGGCCCCCTCTGCAATGGACTTGAGGCCACCGTGCCAAGACCTTTTTACCGTGTTCCCTGCTGGGGTCGGAACTGATTAGTGAGAACACTGGACACCTCAAGGCTCACGCTCCAAGGACTTCCCGCATGCAACGAGCAAACACGCACCAAGGGCTTCTTTGTCGCCCAGAGCGAAGAACAAAGCCGGGAATCCCATGTAGAACGAGCACCCTGCAACTTGAGCCGGGAAGGCTTTGTCGTCCCGTCCCCTTGAGCAGCCTTTGCCACACTCCACTTCCAAGGAGCATGTACGAACGAAACGTTTTACCCTCACAGCACTCTACGCCGCAGGCCTCCCTGCGCTCGGTGTGACCTCTGGTTTTGAACGAACCGTCTTGGGTGAAACGCTTTCAGACCCCTCTGTCTCCACAGGGCTTGGTGTTGGAACTCTGCAAGGCTACGCTGCGATGTGCGTCAAACTGATTTCCACAGCCCATCTGTTTATGTGGCCCAGTGGTAGCAAAGCCTTTGAAGGGAAGCGATGCAGCACAGTGTCACAGGATGTATTGGACCAAAGACACCATGTGCTCGCCTGACATCTATCCTGTGCCCAATCCACTGCCTGTGAGATTTTCTTCAACTAGCCTGTCAGGTACACATCCCGTTTACCTTTGTGAGAAACTCCTTGCCTATGCGGTCTGCAAAGCTCTCCTCCCAAATCCCCTTGAGAACCTCGGAGCGTAGCTCTCTCTGTGTGAAGGCCCTTTTGTGTGGCGTGTTGAGAAACGGGGCGCAAGCCTTTCAGAGCCTGCTTGGAAGAACCTGGATGAGCACTGAGCAATCCCCAAGAATTGTGGGTATGCTACTGCTCTCGTCTAGCTCGTCCGCTGCACGTGCACCTCCCGTCCAGGGCCAACCGTCCGTGCTTTGAACCCCATCCTCCTTTTACTCCCATTATTTATACGGAACACAGAGCTCGGGGCAGCATGAAGACACCTCTGCGAAAGTGATGTTCCAGATCTCCAGAAGAGTTGGCTCCTTGTTGTGCACTCCATGGCAAAATTCTCAATCCAGAAAAGGCAGTTCACGTGACATACCTATCAGCTACCTGGAAAGGAACCTAACTGTTTCCTATAAGCGGGGCACATTTTCCAGGCCATCCATAGGGTTCTGCCCCAAACGTGGCTTCACACACCTGCCACGCCCAGGGGCACATGTCCGTGACCCATACATGTGGTTTGGCTACGGAGAGGAAACCACCAGGTGCATGCCGCTTTCCCTACAGACCACTGCAGGCATTTTGATCAGCGGTCATCACGTTTCTAGCCTATAGCCAGAAACAGACTTCTGCATTCTTTCTGCAGCAACAGGAAACACCCTGGCATCTGTTGAGAGGCATGAGACTCTTGTCACGCATTGGAGTTGAGCCCACTTTGTTACATTCGCAAAGCTTCCAAAGACCACAGAGATAGAGTGTCCGGGTTGGGAAGGTTCCAGAGGAACCGCTTCATGTTTCCCACAGGCAGGGTGGATTCTGGTCACTAAAGGAGCACTCTCAGGACATCTTGGATCCGAGAGCGGACAACAGAGGGGTCCCGTTACTTAGGAACTGTTTCATGTTAGGACGGTGCACACAGCATCGTCTTCCCTGGGCCGGAGTTCACTGCTTCTGTGCAGCTTCATGTCAAATGCCAGTGCCTCCGCCAACATTTGGTGGAGCAGCCTGTGAAATGACACCGCTTTTGCCTCTGCCACTAGTCTCCTGGTCGAAAGTGTGAACGCAATTTGTGTTTCCAAGTGGGAAGACCCACTACAGAGTTCACTTACCGTACACTGCCGAGTTGGGCACCCAGCCCATGGCCAAGTGCATTTAAAAGGTTTCCATCGTACGGTTTTCAGAATGAGCCGTAAGCGCCCCCTGACGGATCGGAGCCCCCGAGCAACCCGGGTAGCACACTCTTCCCCTAGGTTACACTGTGTTCAAGGACCTAGGGCTCTATGCTTCCTGCAGGGAAAGCCACCTGGTATGCCCATGTTTCCCTGCGACCCACCACCTCATGAGACTTTCTGAGCTGGAGAGCCAATCAGTTCTCCATGCGGTGGCCAAGGCCCCCTCTGCAATGGACTTGAGGCCACCGTGCCAAGACCTTTTTACCGTGTTCCCTGCTGGGGTCGGAACTGATTAGTGAGAACACTGGACACCTCAAGGCTCACGCTCCAAGGACTTCCCGCATGCAACGAGCAAACACGCACCAAGGGCTTCTTTGTCGCCCAGAGCGAAGAACAAAGCCGGGAATCCCATGTAGAACGAGCACCCTGCAACTTGAGCCGGGAAGGCTTTGTCGTCCCGTCCCCTTGAGCAGCCTTTGCCACACTCCACTTCCAAGGAGCATGTACGAACGAAACGTTTTACCCTCACAGCACTCTACGCCGCAGGCCTCCCTGCGCTCGGTGTGACCTCTGGTTTTGAACGAACCGTCTTGGGTGAAACGCTTTCAGACCCCTCTGTCTCCACAGGGCTTGGTGTTGGAACTCTGCAAGGCTACGCTGCGATGTGCGTCAAACTGATTTCCACAGCCCATCTGTTTATGTGGCCCAGTGGTAGCAAAGCCTTTGAAGGGAAGCGATGCAGCACAGTGTCACAGGATGTATTGGACCAAAGACACCATGTGCTCGCCTGACATCTATCCTGTGCCCAATCCACTGCCTGTGAGATTTTCTTCAACTAGCCTGTCAGGTACACATCCCGTTTACCTTTGTGAGAAACTCCTTGCCTATGCGGTCTGCAAAGCTCTCCTCCCAAATCCCCTTGAGAACCTCGGAGCGTAGCTCTCTCTGTGTGAAGGCCCTTTTGTGTGGCGTGTTGAGAAACGGGGCGCAAGCCTTTCAGAGCCTGCTTGGAAGAACCTGGATGAGCACTGAGCAATCCCCAAGAATTGTGGGTATGCTACTGCTCTCGTCTAGCTCGTCCGCTGCACGTGCACCTCCCGTCCAGGGCCAACCGTCCGTGCTTTGAACCCCATCCTCCTTTTACTCCCATTATTTATACGGAACACAGAGCTCGGGGCAGCATGAAGACACCTCTGCGAAAGTGATGTTCCAGATCTCCAGAAGAGTTGGCTCCTTGTTGTGCACTCCATGGCAAAATTCTCAATCCAGAAAAGGCAGTTCACGTGACATACCTATCAGCTACCTGGAAAGGAACCTAACTGTTTCCTATAAGCGGGGCACATTTTCCAGGCCATCCATAGGGTTCTGCCCCAAACGTGGCTTCACACACCTGCCACGCCCAGGGGCACATGTCCGTGACCCATACATGTGGTTTGGCTACGGAGAGGGAACCACCAGGTGCATGCCGCTTTCCCTACAGACCACTGCAGGCATTTTGATCAGCGGTCATCACGTTTCTAGCCTATAGCCAGAAACAGACTTCTGCATTCTTTCTGCAGCAACAGGAAGCACCCTGGCATCTGTTGAGAGGCATGAGACTCTTGTCACGCATTGGAGTTGAGCCCACTTTGTTACATTCGCAAAGCTTCCAAAGACCACAGAGATAGAGTGTCCGGGTTGGGAAGGTTCCAGAGGAACCGCTTCATGTTTCCCACAGGCAGGGTGGATTCTGGTCACTAAAGGAGCACTCTCAGGACATCTTGGATCCGAGAGCGGACAACAGAGGGGTCCCGTTACTTAGGAACTGTTTCATGTTAGGACGGTGCACACAGCATCGTCTTCCCTGGGCCGGAGTTCACTGCTTCTGTGCAGCTTCATGTCAAATGCCAGTGCCTCCGCCAACATTTGGTGGAGCAGCCTGTGAAATGACACCGCTTTTGCCTCTGCCACTAGTCTCCTGGTCGAAAGTGTGAACGCAATTTGTGTTTCCAAGTGGGAAGACCCACTACAGAGTTCACTTACCGTACACTGCCGAGTTGGGCACCCAGCCCATGGCCAAGTGCATTTAAAAGGTTTCCATCGTACGGTTTTCAGAATGAGCCGTAAGCGCCCCCTGACGGATCGGAGCCCCCGAGCAACCCGGGTAGCACACTCTTCCCCTAGGTTACACTGTGTTCAAGGACCTAGGGCTCTATGCTTCCTGCAGGGAAAGCCACCTGGTATGCCCATGTTTCCCTGCGACCCACCACCTCATGAGACTTTCTGAGCTGGAGAGCCAATCAGTTCTCCATGCGGTGGCCAAGGCCCCCTCTGCAATGGACTTGAGGCCACCGTGCCAAGACCTTTTTACCGTGTTCCCTGCTGGGGTCGGAACTGATTAGTGAGAACACTGGACACCTCAAGGCTCACGCTCCAAGGACTTCCCGCATGCAACGAGCAAACACGCACCAAGGGCTTCTTTGTCGCCCAGAGCGAAGAACAAAGCCGGGAATCCCATGTAGAACGAGCACCCTGCAACTTGAGCCGGGAAGGCTTTGTCGTCCCGTCCCCTTGAGCAGCCTTTGCCACACTCCACTTCCAAGGAGCATGTACGAACGAAACGTTTTACCCTCACAGCACTCTACGCCGCAGGCCTCCCTGCGCTCGGTGTGACCTCTGGTTTTGAACGAACCGTCTTGGGTGAAACGCTTTCAGACCCCTCTGTCTCCACAGGGCTTGGTGTTGGAACTCTGCAAGGCTACGCTGCGATGTGCGTCAAACTGATTTCCACAGCCCATCTGTTTATGTGGCCCAGTGGTAGCAAAGCCTTTGAAGGGAAGCGATGCAGCACAGTGTCACAGGATGTATTGGACCAAAGACACCATGTGCTCGCCTGACATCTATCCTGTGCCCAATCCACTGCCTGTGAGATTTTCTTCAACTAGCCTGTCAGGTACACATCCCGTTTACCTTTGTGAGAAACTCCTTGCCTATGCGGTCTGCAAAGCTCTCCTCCCAAATCCCCTTGAGAACCTCGGAGCGTAGCTCTCTCTGTGTGAAGGCCCTTTTGTGTGGCGTGTTGAGAAACGGGGCGCAAGCCTTTCAGAGCCTGCTTGGAAGAACCTGGATGAGCACTGAGCAATCCCCAAGAATTGTGGGTATGCTACTGCTCTCGTCTAGCTCGTCCGCTGCACGTGCACCTCCCGTCCAGGGCCAACCGTCCGTGCTTTGAACCCCATCCTCCTTTTACTCCCATTATTTATACGGAACACAGAGCTCGGGGCAGCATGAAGACACCTCTGCGAAAGTGATGTTCCAGATCTCCAGAAGAGTTGGCTCCTTGTTGTGCACTCCATGGCAAAATTCTCAATCCAGAAAAGGCAGTTCACGTGACATACCTATCAGCTACCTGGAAAGGAACCTAACTGTTTCCTATAAGCGGGGCACATTTTCCAGGCCATCCATAGGGTTCTGCCCCAAACGTGGCTTCACACACCTGCCACGCCCAGGGGCACATGTCCGTGACCCATACATGTGGTTTGGCTACGGAGAGGAAACCACCAGGTGCATGCCGCTTTCCCTACAGACCACTGCAGGCATTTTGATCAGCGGTCATCACGTTTCTAGCCTATAGCCAGAAACAGACTTCTGCATTCTTTCTGCAGCAACAGGAAGCACCCTGGCATCTGTTGAGAGGCATGAGACTCTTGTCACGCATTGGAGTTGAGCCCACTTTGTTACATTCGCAAAGCTTCCAAAGACCACAGAGATAGAGTGTCCGGGTTGGGAAGGTTCCAGAGGAACCGCTTCATGTTTCCCACAGGCAGGGTGGATTCTGGTCACTAAAGGAGCACTCTCAGGACATCTTGGATCCGAGAGCGGACAACAGAGGGGTCCCGTTACTTAGGAACTGTTTCATGTTAGGACGGTGCACACAGCATCGTCTTCCCTGGGCCGGAGTTCACTGCTTCTGTGCAGCTTCATGTCAAATGCCAGTGCCTCCGCCAACATTTGGTGGAGCAGCCTGTGAAATGACACCGCTTTTGCCTCTGCCACTAGTCTCCTGGTCGAAAGTGTGAACGCAATTTGTGTTTCCAAGTGGGAAGACCCACTACAGAGTTCACTTACCGTACACTGCCGAGTTGGGCACCCAGCCCATGGCCAAGTGCATTTAAAAGGTTTCCATCGTACGGTTTTCAGAATGAGCCGTAAGCGCCCCCTGACGGATCGGAGCCCCCGAGCAACCCGGGTAGCACACTCTTCCCCTAGGTTACACTGTGTTCAAGGACCTAGGGCTCTATGCTTCCTGCAGGGAAAGCCACCTGGTATGCCCATGTTTCCCTGCGACCCACCACCTCATGAGACTTTCTGAGCTGGAGAGCCAATCAGTTCTCCATGCGGTGGCCAAGGCCCCCTCTGCAATGGACTTGAGGCCACCGTGCCAAGACCTTTTTACCGTGTTCCCTGCTGGGGTCGG
Organism: Mesoplodon mirus; assembly: GCF_964341445.2. Lineage (NCBI taxonomy): Eukaryota > Metazoa > Chordata > Mammalia > Artiodactyla > Ziphiidae > Mesoplodon > Mesoplodon mirus. Next base: position 69,925 of record NW_028294579.1, read on the forward strand.
AACTGATTAGTGAGAACACTGGACACCTCAAGGCTCACGCTCCAAGGACTTCCCGCATGCAACGAGCAAACACGCACCAAGGGCTTCTTTGTCGCCCAGAGCGAAGAACAAAGCCGGGAATCCCATGTAGAACGAGCACCCTGCAACTTGAGCCGGGAAGGCTTTGTCGTCCCGTCCCCTTGAGCAGCCTTTGCCACACTCCACTTCCAAGGAGCATGTACGAACGAAACGTTTTACCCTCACAGCACTCTACGCCGCAGGCCTCCCTGCGCTCGGTGTGACCTCTGGTTTTGAACGAACCGTCTTGGGTGAAACGCTTTCAGACCCCTCTGTCTCCACAGGGCTTGGTGTTGGAACTCTGCAAGGCTACGCTGCGATGTGCGTCAAACTGATTTCCACAGCCCATCTGTTTATGTGGCCCAGTGGTAGCAAAGCTTTGAAGGGAAGCGATGCAGCACAGTGTCACAGGATGTATTGGACCAAAGACACCATGTGCTCGCCTGACATCTATCCTGTGCCCAATCCACTGCCTGTGAGATTTTCTTCAACTAGCCTGTCAGGTACACATCCCGTTTACCTTTGTGAGAAACTCCTTGCCTATGCGGTCTGCAAAGCTCTCCTCCCAAATCCCCTTGAGAACCTCGGAGCGTAGCTCTCTCTGTGTGAAGGCCCTTTTGTGTGGCGTGTTGAGAAACGGGGCGCAAGCCTTTCAGAGCCTGCTTGGAAGAACCTGGATGAGCACTGAGCAATCCCCAAGAATTGTGGGTATGCTACTGCTCTCGTCTAGCTCGTCCGCTGCACGTGCACCTCCCGTCCAGGGCCAACCGTCCGTGCTTTGAACCCCATCCTCCTTTTACTCCCATTATTTATACGGAACACAGAGCTCGGGGCAGCATGAAGACACCTCTGCGAAAGTGATGTTCCAGATCTCCAGAAGAGTTGGCTCCTTGTTGTGCACTCCATGGCAAAATTCTCAATCCAGAAAAGGCAGTTCACGTGACATACCTATCAGCTACCTGGAAAGGAACCTAACTGTTTCCTATAAGCGGGGCACATTTTCCAGGCCATCCATAGGGTTCTGCCCCAAACGTGGCTTCACACACCTGCCACGCCCAGGGGCACATGTCCGTGACCCATACATGTGGTTTGGCTACGGAGAGGGAACCACCAGGTGCATGCCGCTTTCCCTACAGACCACTGCAGGCATTTTGATCAGCGGTCATCACGTTTCTAGCCTATAGCCAGAAACAGACTTCTGCATTCTTTCTGCAGCAACAGGAAGCACCCTGGCATCTGTTGAGAGGCATGAGACTCTTGTCACGCATTGGAGTTGAGCCCACTTTGTTACATTCGCAAAGCTTCCAAAGACCACAGAGATAGAGTGTCCGGGTTGGGAAGGTTCCAGAGGAACCGCTTCATGTTTCCCACAGGCAGGGTGGATTCTGGTCACTAAAGGAGCACTCTCAGGACATCTTGGATCCGAGAGCGGACAACAGAGGGGTCCCGTTACTTAGGAACTGTTTCATGTTAGGACGGTGCACACAGCATCGTCTTCCCTGGGCCGGAGTTCACTGCTTCTGTGCAGCTTCATGTCAAATGCCAGTGCCTCCGCCAACATTTGGTGGAGCAGCCTGTGAAATGACACCGCTTTTGCCTCTGCCACTAGTCTCCTGGTCGAAAGTGTGAACGCAATTTGTGTTTCCAAGTGGGAAGACCCACTACAGAGTTCACTTACCGTACACTGCCGAGTTGGGCACCCAGCCCATGGCCAAGTGCATTTAAAAGGTTTCCATCGTACGGTTTTCAGAATGAGCCGTAAGCGCCCCCTGACGGATCGGAGCCCCCGAGCAACCCGGGTAGCACACTCTTCCCCTAGGTTACACTGTGTTCAAGGACCTAGGGCTCTATGCTTCCTGCAGGGAAAGCCACCTGGTATGCCCATGTTTCCCTGCGACCCACCACCTCATGAGACTTTCTGAGCTGGAGAGCCAATCAGTTCTCCATGCGGTGGCCAAGGCCCCCTCTGCAATGGACTTGAGGCCACCGTGCCAAGACCTTTTTACCGTGTTCCCTGCTGGGGTCGGAACTGATTAGTGAGAACACTGGACACCTCAAGGCTCACGCTCCAAGGACTTCCCGCATGCAACGAGCAAACACGCACCAAAGGGCTTCTTTGTCGCCCAGAGCGAAGAACAAAGCCGGGAATCCCATGTAGAACGAGCACCCTGCAACTTGAGCCGGGAAGGCTTTGTCGTCCCGTCCCCTTGAGCAGCCTTTGCCACACTCCACTTCCAAGGAGCATGTACGAACGAAACGTTTTACCCTCACAGCACTCTACGCCGCAGGCCTCCCTGCGCTCGGTGTGACCTCTGGTTTTGAACGAACCGTCTTGGGTGAAACGCTTTCAGACCCCTCTGTCTCCACAGGGCTTGGTGTTGGAACTCTGCAAGGCTACGCTGCGATGTGCGTCAAACTGATTTCCACAGCCCATCTGTTTATGTGGCCCAGTGGTAGCAAAGCCTTTGAAGGGAAGCGATGCAGCACAGTGTCACAGGATGTATTGGACCAAAGACACCATGTGCTCGCCTGACATCTATCCTGTGCCCAATCCACTGCCTGTGAGATTTTCTTCAACTAGCCTGTCAGGTACACATCCCGTTTACCTTTGTGAGAAACTCCTTGCCTATGCGGTCTGCAAAGCTCTCCTCCCAAATCCCCTTGAGAACCTCGGAGCGTAGCTCTCTCTGTGTGAAGGCCCTTTTGTGTGGCGTGTTGAGAAACGGGGCGCAAGCCTTTCAGAGCCTGCTTGGAAGAACCTGGATGAGCACTGAGCAATCCCCAAGAATTGTGGGTATGCTACTGCTCTCGTCTAGCTCGTCCGCTGCACGTGCACCTCCCGTCCAGGGCCAACCGTCCGTGCTTTGAACCCCATCCTCCTTTTACTCCCATTATTTATACGGAACACAGAGCTCGGGGCAGCATGAAGACACCTCTGCGAAAGTGATGTTCCAGATCTCCAGAAGAGTTGGCTCCTTGTTGTGCACTCCATGGCAAAATTCTCAATCCAGAAAAGGCAGTTCACGTGACATACCTATCAGCTACCTGGAAAGGAACCTAACTGTTTCCTATAAGCGGGGCACATTTTCCAGGCCATCCATAGGGTTCTGCCCCAAACGTGGCTTCACACACCTGCCACGCCCAGGGGCACATGTCCGTGACCCATACATGTGGTTTGGCTACGGAGAGGAAACCACCAGGTGCATGCCGCTTTCCCTACAGACCACTGCAGGCATTTTGATCAGCGGTCATCACGTTTCTAGCCTATAGCCAGAAACAGACTTCTGCATTCTTTCTGCAGCAACAGGAAGCACCCTGGCAT